>NW_026606743.1:60000-100000 GCF_029890125.1 Rhinichthys klamathensis goyatoka | reverse complement strand
GTCTATCGTGCAATTTATAAGCGAAAAAGAGTTTTTACGTGCATATGATACGCATGGGTAGGTTTAGTAGTGGTGTCTGGTGCGTGTGTATTATACGTTGGGTAGGATTAGTGGTGTGGTATGCGTGTGTATTACACGCAATAAAGTGCGTATCAAATGCACGCGAAAAACTGCGTATCATATGCACGTAAAAACACATTTTCGTGTATAAATTGCACGATAAACACAACGCGTGCTATAGAGACGCATTTAATATAATATTAGACATTTCATGACGGTTATTTTAGAGGTGTGTCTGTCTAGCGATCCACAGACTCTTTTGAATGTCTTTCAGAACTTTTCAGGCTGCGGCGCGGGCCAGATATTATTGCCGGCGGGCCAGTTTTGGCCCGCGGGCCGCCTGTTGCCGACCCCTGACCTAGAATATCTAAATCGACTGCTGGCGGGAGATCCTTTTCCTATTTAGCACCAAAACTCTGGAACAATCTTCCTACCATTGTCCGGGAAGCCTTTGAAGTCGCCGCGCTCAAGTAAAAAGTCCGTCAACATCAGCCCCCCCTCCCCCCGTTGGAGAAGTCGTAGAGCTCAAGTCTAAAAGTCCGCCGCGGGGGGCCCAGCAAGATGGTTTGTACCCAGGGCCCAAAATTTGGTCCTACACCCCTGCCCACTCTACAGATAAAGCGTTGTTGAAAATCCGGTTCGCGTACCCCGAAGTGATAAAATAAAATTCTGTATCAAATTTATAGGCAAGATAAGTAGTTTGTTTAGGCAGGGTTTGTAGGGAAATTACAAACCTGCGCACACATATTCAAACGAATTTAACTATAGAATCAATTTTGAATGCGCATGTGAACGCCATCAGGTCACAGGTTCAGTTTAAAGTCTGTTTAGAGAGAACGCCGTCGTCTTAGTGGCCCCTAATGTAATAACAAATGATCATTTTGCTGGAAGAGAATCAATCAAAACTAACATTAGCTGGAAATAACATTATTCAAAAATCGCTATAAAGCCAAAACAATCTCTGTTACCGTAAATTGTATGTTTATCTCTGTAAAGCTGCTTTGAAACAATCCACATTGTTAAAAGCGCTATATAAATGAAGATGACTTGACTTGACTCTCTCTCTCTCTCTCTGGTATGATAACCGCTGTCAAGTAAAGTGTGTCACAGACAGGCAGCGATGGAGACGCTCAGCTGGATTCTGCTCGTGTGGGGTAAGACACACACACACACACACACACGCACACACACACACAGACAGAGAGACACACACACACAGACAGAGAGACAGACAGACACACAGACAAAGAGAGAGACACACACACACACACAGACAGAGAGAGAGAGACACACACACACACACACACAGACAGACAGGCAGAGAGAGAGACAGATATAGGCATAATTTATCTAACATTAAATTAAAGAATCACTACCATCAATGTGCAGCAACATCAGGAGAAAAGAGCAGTGTGTGTGTGTGTGTGTGTGTGTGTGTGCGCGCAAGTACACATTTGAGTTCCTGTCAATATATGTATAGCCACACCACAAAACCACCACACCCTGTTCCCAACACACACACACACACACACACACACACACACACACACACACACACATCACCTCAGCATAATGTAAAAGTTAACATAAATTTAAAGCAAGCATTCCACAAACGCACGTCTCTCACACACAGTGGCGTCATGCCCACTCAAAGTGACGGGGCACAGACGTGCCCCCTCAGATTTTTCCTCCCTGATAATTTTTTTGTCACAACTTTATTCCTATTATGCTCCATAATTACCAGAGCCTATAACGACTCAAATGTATTCTTCTGGATGTGTAATAAATCGGTCAGCATCAGCCCGCCACTTTTTCCTAATATGGTGTCTGTGTATATCAAAGAGCGCTACGCGTGATGCGCTCTAGAATCTTTGCTGTGTATGTTCAAGCAACTCGCACGTTGAGCTGGCAATGTTTTACAGATGGTCTTGAAGTGGTTAGTGGGCAAAGCAACAAATCGGCATTGAATTAGTTATCGGATGATATTAAAAGGTAGTGGGATTATTTGTGGTTGACCTGGAAATTTTTACTTGATCAAAAAGTTATGGATTTGATATTAGCTGCGAATTCAGAGCATTAACTTAAGTTGTGTCAGTGTAACGTTATCGATAGCTAGCCTAGTCTAACCGTAAACATACAAAGCCAATAAGCCATAGTAACGTTATCTGATTCAAATAAACGGGGTAGTGTTAATCTTATTCAGCACTGACATCTGTCAAACTTCTTTCAAAGTCCTTCATCACATTAATGTTAAAATAACTTAATTTCAGAGCACCACAAAGTCAGACCTCAGCACCTTTATCATACCTTTAATGTAAGATCGTTCTTAGGTCACATACCAATTTAAAATCATAACATAAAAACTGCAATGATACTGTTTTTAAAATCATGTGTAGGCATAAGTGTCCAGTAAGTGTGTGTGTAAACATGCTTTAATGAAGTAGACTTTAAAAGCTTTTGAATTTGAGCTTACAGTTCTTTCATCAACCTGTCTTACAAAATAGACACTTTAACTTAGTCCTCAGATAGAGGAGGGTTGCTGCTAGCTCCGTTAAGGTATTTCTGTCCCTCCCAAACTGCATTGAAATGGTATGTTTAGCAGCCAGAATTTAAAAATGTTCAGGGGGAGAAACCCCCTAACCCGTCCTAACATGATCCATATCACCCGTCAGAAAACAATTGCAACGTCTCAGATTGTGCCCCCCCAGAATTTTGGCTTGCATGACGCCCCTGCTCACACACACTCACACAAACACACGTCTCTCACACACACTCACACAAACACACGTCTCTCACACACACTCACACAAACACACGTCTCTCACACACACTCACACAAACACACGTCTCTCACACACACTCACACAAACACACGTCTCTCACACACACTCACACAAACACACACTCGCTGATCTAAATGAACACATCAGCCGTGTGTTGTTGATGAAGTTCATTATAAGATTACAGACTAATGCAAATGCAAAAACAAGGGAAACTGAGCAAATGATATATTTAATGTATGGTAATATATGTACATTTGTATCAGTGTGTGCTAAATGATGAAGTGTGTGTGTGTGTGTGTGTGTGTGTGTGTGTGTGTGTCTTACCCCACATGAGCAGAATCCAGCTGAGCGTCTCCATCGCTGCCTGTCTGTGACACACTTCTTCCTGTTCGTTTCTTCATGACTCTCATTTCCTCATTAACACGGTGTTTCTCACCCGCGCAGGGCGTGTGTGTGTGTGTGTGTGTGTGTGTGTGTGTGTTTCTCACAGGTCGAACAGCAACACTGAAGTCATGGTGTTTGCAACCGTACTCATCACTGAGAAACACATCTGAACTGAAGATCATGAGAACAAGTGCACATCACAGGAAGGGTGTAGTTAACACACACACTCTCTCTCTCTCACACACACACACTCTCTCACACACACACACACACACACACACACACACACACACACACACACACACACACGGATGTCATTTAGCAAGCTCTCAAACATGTATGTTGTGCAACTAAGATCCACACAAACCTTAATACACACACATACAAGGGGCAAGAAAAGGTAACAACAACAAAAACATGTTTAAGAACATTGTGCTAATGTTCCCATAATGAAAACATTATTTCTGGATCTTCCCTGAACACTTTTTCCTAGTTAAGCAAACATTAAGGGAACACTTTTTATAATTCTTCCCACATTATGGGAATGCTACTTCTGAACGCTTTAGCCAATAATGTTTGTGTCTCCAGTAATCTGACATTATTATCAGCTTATGATGCTGCTGTTGACTCCTAATCTAGTAAAATAGAAACATGTACATCATGTACAGTAACTTGTTTAGCAGATACGTTTGTATAAAGCACATAGAAATGAAGAAATACACAAACAAACGAGCCACTATATCAACCGTGAAGTTACATTAAACATTTTTATTGAAGAAAAATAAACTTTTCTTTCTCTTGGGTGCCACTTTTCCTGTAGAATAACATTTTCATTCCTTTAAACATTATTAATTATAGAATTGAGTAAACTAATTATAAGAAATATGCAACAGGGGAAAAACAATAAATAAAAGCCATATTTAAGGGACTGTGACTGTGTTCTGTCATCACTGACTCCCCGTAAGACTTCTTCTTTGGGTGATGAGATGAAGCTCCTATGAGGCTTTATAAGCGCATTACTAGTGTTATAACAGGGGTCGGTCTGACTCCAGCGCTGTGTGTCATAACAGGGGTCGGTCTGACTCCAGCGCTGTGTGTTATAACAGGGGTCGGTCTGACTCCAGCGCTGTGTGTTATAACAGGGGTCGGTCTGACTCCAGCGCTGTGTGTTATAACAGGGGTCGGTCTGACTCCAGCGCTGTGTGTTATAACAGGGGTCGGTCTGACTCCAGCGCTGTGTGTTATAACAGGGGTCGGTCTGACTCCAGCGCTGTGTGTTATAACAGGGGTCGGTCTGACTCCAGCGCTGTGTGTTATAACAGGGGTCGGTCTGACTCCAGCGCTGTGTGTTATAACAGGGGTCGGTCTGACTCCAGCGCTGTGTGTTATAACAGGGGTCGGTCTGACTCCAGCGCTGTGTGTTATAACAGGGGTCGGTCTGACTCCAGCGCTGTGTGTTATAACAGGGGTCGGTCTGACTCCAGCGCTGTGTGTTATAACAGGGGTCGGTCTGACTCCAGCGCTGTGTGTTATAACAGGGGTCGGTCTGACTCCAGCGCTGTGTGTTATAACAGGGGTCGGTCTGACTCCAGCGCTGTGTGTTATAACAGGGGTCGGTCTGACTCCAGCGCTGTGTGTTATAACAGGGGTCGGTCTGACTCCAGCGCTGTGTGTTATAACAGGGGTCGGTCTGACTCCAGCGCTGTGTGTTATAACAGGGGTCGGTCTGACTCCAGCGCTGTGTGTCATAACAGGGGTCGGTCTGACTCCAGCGCTGTGTGTTATAACAGGGGTCGGTCTGACTCCAGCGCTGTGTGTTATAACAGGGGTCGGTCTGACTCCAGCGCTGTGTGTTATAACAGGGGTCGGTCTGACTCCAGCGCTGTGTGTTATAACAGGGGTCGGTCTGACTCCAGCGCTGTGTGTTATAACAGGGGTCGGTCTGACTCCAGCGCTGTGTGTTATAACAGGGGTCGGTCTGACTCCAGCGCTGTGTGTTATAACAGGGGTCGGTCTGACTCCAGCGCTGTGTGTTATAACAGGGGTCGGTCTGACTCCAGCGCTGTGTGTTATAACAGGGGTCGGTCTGACTCCAGCGCTGTGTGTTATAACAGGGGTCGGTCTGACTCCAGCGCTGTGTGTTATAACAGGGGTCGGTCTGACTCCAGCGCTGTGTGTTATAACAGGGGTCGGTCTGACTCCAGCGCTGTGTGTTATAACAGGGGTCGGTCTGACTCCAGCGCTGTGTGTTATAACAGGGGTCGGTCTGACTCCAGCGCTGTGTGTTATAACAGGGGTCGGTCTGACTCCAGCGCTGTGTGTTATAACAGGGGTCGGTCTGACTCCAGCGCTGTGTGTTATAACAGGGGTCGGTCTGACTCCAGCGCTGTGTGTTATAACAGGGGTCGGTCTGACTCCAGCGCTGTGTGTTATAACAGGGGTCGGTCTGACTCCAGCGCTGTGTGTTATAACAGGGGTCGGTCTGACTCCAGCGCTGTGTGTTATAACAGGGGTCGGTCTGACTCCAGCGCTGTGTGTTATAACAGGGGTCGGTCTGACTCCAGCGCTGTGTGTTATAACAGGGGTCGGTCTGACTCCAGCGCTGTGTGTTATAACAGGGGTCGGTCTGACTCCAGCGCTGTGTGTTATAACAGGGGTCGGTCTGACTCCAGCGCTGTGTGTTATAACAGGGGTCGGTCTGACTCCAGCGCTGTGTGTTATAACAGGGGTCGGTCTGACTCCAGCGCTGTGTGTCGTCTGCAGTCGTATTCTCTATTCACTGAATATCACTGTTCACAGCAGCTTTACAGATAACAGGAGATTACAGTAGCAGAGAGTGTTCTGGCTTTACAGCAGCTCTAGAATAAAGTTATTATCCAGATAAAGTTAGTTCTGATTGATTCAGTTCCGTTGTAAAGATCGCTCGTTCACACACAGCAGTGTTCGAGCTCCAGAACACACACTCTGAAACCGGGTCAAGGGGCAAGACGTGATCATCTCTGTGTAAACTGTAAATCTGTGAAGCGCTGACGGCGCACATGCGTATTACGTGTTTAGTCTTGAGGTGTTTGAATATATATGTGCGCAGGCAAGTGACATAATTATTACGTAATACAGCGTAATACAGAATTATTGTCGTTTTCGTGGAATTATTTTGATAGAGTGTATCTGTACAGAGGAGAAGGAGGAGGCCTTCACAGGGAGAGACTAGTGACACTTCAGGACTGCGCTGTCGTCGTGTCTAGCCGGAGGTATGTGTAGTGTGTGTGTGTGTGTGTGTGTGTGTGTGTGTGTGTCCTCCAACTGAATCCAGACCATGCTACACCTCCAGGGCCCGGTTGCATTGACATAGCCATTATGTTAACACTGTGTCTTGAGAACTTGTACGTGTGACATCACGGTTTCTCCAGAGCTGTATAAATTAATTAAATTAATAACTTTTTTTTACAACAAAACTGAAGCATCACTGAACTGACTTAAGCTGGACTGTGACGCTATTCTCTTCTGGAAACAAACTTAGTTGTATTATTTTCCTGTTATCTCTGTAAAGCTGCTTTCAATCTGTATTGTAAAAAGCGCTGTATAAATAAAGCTGAGTTGACTTGACTTTTCGGAAATCAAATTAAATCACTCTACGTTTTTATGTATCTGACTTGAAAAAGATATGAACAGTCTTGATGGCTAACTGGTAAGACTAGCACCGGCCCCAGCAGACCCGTCCTGGGATCTCGGCAGCACCTCACAAGTGTTCCTGGCCAGGAGCTGGCGGATCTTCTCCAGGCGCCGCTGGGACACGGGTCTGACGTAGCTGTGTGGCAGCACCAGCGCCGTGCCGTCGCGCACCTCGCCCATGACCAGCAGGGGGCGCTGCTGGTGCTGTGTGATGTTGGGGCAGGGGCAGCTCCAGTCCATGCGGGTCAGCAGCACCTCCAGGTGTTGCGCTCGGAAGACCTCCAGGCCCATCTTCTCGTCCCGCAGGACCTGCTGCAGGTGGAAGCGCGCGATGCCCGAGTCCAGCTCCTCGATTAGCTCGGTGAGCCGCCCCACGATGGCGAAGTCACTGCGGCAAAGACTCGCAAACATCTTTCCTCTCGGCCGGCAGCTTTTACACAGACGCCGCTTGGGCTGCGGACACTCGGCGTCGCATTCGTCGCGCGTGCGGAAGTTGTTCTTGTTTCCGCGGCAGCCGCCGTAGACGAACGGCGTGCACTGCTTCACGAGGCGGTTGTAGGCCCAGCGAGCCTCCCAGTGCTTACAGGGGCCCTGGACGGCGGGCAGCGAGCACACGGCTAGCCCTGAGCGCTGGCACGACGCGCGGCACTCCTCGAACGTCTCGAAGCGGTTCCGGCCGCCCTCGCAGCCTCCGTGCGCAAACGCATGGCACTCCCCGCGGGCCGCGTCGTAGAACCAGTCGACGCGCTTCTCTCCGCACTCGCCGCGCTCCACATCCGCCACGCAGTCGGCCGGCGAGAACGGGCGTCCCAACGGCAAACCCGCCTCAGCATCGTCGAAGAACTCCCCAGTGTCACGCCTAACGACGGAGAGCGGGTAATCGGCTCGTAGCGCTCCTGAGGAGCTCCGCGCGATACAGGTGTAGATCCCCGTGTCCCACATCTGTGCGTTGTACACCACCAGCTGAGCGATGTTGGTTATGACGACGTTCCCGTACATCTGGTCCGGCCGCATCACGATCCGCTCGTGCGCTTCGGTCTGCTTCTCCCAGGTGACGTGTGGCTTCGGGTGTCCGATCACGTCGCAGTGGAAGCTAGCCGTGCCGCCCTGGTAAACGACCTGCTGCTGCGGGCTGGAGTAGAGCGCGGGCGGGAGCGGCTCGGCGTCGGGGGCGGTGGGCGTGGGTTGAGCCGTGGTGAGAGGGTGGGCGTTCAGGTGGAAGCGGCAGGTGACCTCGGCGAGAGCGACGCCCTGAGCGCAGGCCTCCGCGTCCATGTAGCAGCGGTTGAAGTACGTGAGGCCGTCGGAGGCGCAGGTGAAGCCGGGTTCGCTCTCACAGCGGTCCTGGCACTTGCACACCGGCTGGCCCTCCCACACGGCACACACCGCCCCCTGCTGGCTGCACTCGAACCCGTCGCAGCTGGCCACGCCCCCTGCCGGAAGCCCCGCCCCCGACTGGCCCTCGTCTCCGTCAGAGTAGCGGGACGCCACGCAGCTCAACAGGCCACACACGTTAGTGCAGCACTTCTCAAAGCCCGCGCAATCCTGCAGAAACACAAGCACCAGTTAGTTCAGCTATTCTACTGTACGTGAACACACACACACACACACACACACACACTAACCCTAAACCTACCCATCACACACACACTAACGCTAAAACTACCCATCACACACACACACACACACACAGACTAACCCTAAACCTACCCATCACACACACACACACACACACTAACCCTAAACCTACACAACACACACACACACACTAACCCTAAACCTACCCATCACACACACACACACACACACTAACCCTAAACCTACCCATCATACACACACACACACACACTAACCCTAAACCTACCCAACACACACACACACACACTAACCCTAAACCTACCCATCACACACACACCCACACTAACCCTAAACCTACCCATCACACACACACACACACACACACTAACCCTAAACCTACCCATCACACACACACACACACACACACTAACCCTAAACCTACCCATCACACACACTAACCCTAAACCTACCCATCACAGACACACACACACACACACTAACCCTAAACCTACCCATCACACACACACACACACTAACCCTAAACCTACCCATCACACACACACACACACACACACACTAACCCTAAACCTACCCATCACACACACACACACACCAACCCTAAACCTACCCATCACACACACACACACACACTAACCCTAAACCTACCCATCACACACACACTAACCCTAAACCTACCCATCACAGACACACACACTCTAACCCTAAACCTACCCATCACACACACACACACACCAACCCTAAACCTATCCATCACACACACACACTAACCCTAAACCTACCCATCACACACACACACACACACACTAACCTTAAACCTACCCATCACAGACACACACACACACATACTAAACCTACCCATCACAGACACACACACACACACACACACACACACACTAAACCTACCTATCACAGACACACACACACACACACACACACACACACTAAACCTACCCATCACAGACACACACATACACACACACACACACACACACACTAACCCTAAACGTACCCATCACACACACACACAGACACACACTAACCCACAGACACACACACACACTAACACACACAAACCCTAAACCTACCCATCACACACACACACACAAATCACTCTGATAGGAGGATCTGATATCTGCAGCAGTGTGAAAAACTGCAGCTTTGCGGGGGTTTAGTAGCTGTTCTCCTGAATTCACACCCTGCTGCACTTTTCACACACACACACACACACACACACACACACACACACACACACACACACACACACACACACACACACACACACACACACACATACTAAACCTTCCCATCACACACACTCACACACACTCAACACACTATAAGCAACACAACATTACTGAGTTTGTAACACTCAGGTCTAGTTCTTCATCTTTTTATGTCAATGATCTGACAATATTTAAATAACAGCAGTTTAGATGTGCAGACGCCAGGGTTAGCAGGACACGAGTGTGAGTGAAGTGCGTCAGGCTTAGGGTTACTTGAGGAAATGCAGACACATAAAATACAGCACAGTCTGATGATGTAGTTATTCTCAAATGCAGTGCAGCTCTTTAACACTCCCACGCTCTCTCTCTCACACACACACACACACCACACGCACACACACATCAGTGTTTGATGAAAGATCATTGTGAACTAATGCACACAGGCGTGACAAACAGCAAAGCTTGTTTCAAAATGAGTTAAAATTGCAAGCGGCTTCCTGTGTGTGTGTGTGTGTGTGTGTGTGTGTGTGTGTGTGTGTGTGTGTGTGTGTGTGTGTGTGTGTGTGTGTGTGTGTGTGTGTGTGTGTGTGTGTGTGTGTGTGTGTGTGTGTGTGTGTGTGTGTGTGTGTGTGTGTGAAAAGTGCAGCAGGGTGTGAATTCAGGAGAACAGCTACTAAACCCCCGCAAAGCTGCAGGTCTTCACACTAACTCTGTTTCCACACTTCAACACTGATCATAATCACCAATGTTTCTCGATGTCAGATCCTCCTATCAGAGTGATTTCTGAAGGATCACGTGACACTGCAGAGAAGAGTGTGTGTTCACCTGGTCGGTCCGGCACTGCCTCTCGCAGGTGCTCTGCGCGTCCACCCACAGGTTCAGGCTCACGTGATTCGGACAGACGCCGGGATGGTCCGGAGCGGCCGAAGCGAGCCAGAAGCAGAAGAGGAGCAGGAGAGCCATGAGGAGCAGGAGAGCCGTGAGGAGCAGGAGAGCCGTGAGGAGCAGGAGAGCCGTGAGGAGCAGGAGAGCCGTGAGGAGCAGGAGAGCCGTGAGGAGCAGGAGAGCCGTGAGGAGCAGGAGAGCCGTGAGGAGCAGGAGAGCCGTGAGGAGCAGGAGAGCCGTGAGGAGCAGGAGAGCCGTGAGGAGCAGGAGAGCCGTGAGGAGCAGGAGAGCCGTGAGGAGCAGGAGAGCCGCATGAGTGAGACCTCCAGGCGGCCGCGTCCCTCGGGCTGTGGCAACGGACCAGCAGCTGCACAAACACCAGTCTGCAGGAGGTGTGTGTGTGTGTGTGTGTGTGGAGACTCCTCTTGAATGCAAAGCCCGCTGGGAAAGTGAGACTGTGATACACACACAGTCTCTCACACACTCTTTGTCCTGTGAGGAGCCTCAGGCCTTTCATTGGCTGACCGCGGCCGTGACCTTTGACCTGAGCGGGTCACGACCCCCCAGACCTCCAGATTGAGCTCGACTCTCACACAAACCTGAGCGCAAACCTCCATTCAACAGCGGCTCTGATTTATGAGGACTAGTGTTCGGCGGGTTCAGCTGGTGTGCGCTTGGAGAGCTCAGATTCTGCTCAGATGTGTGTGTGTGACGGCCAGAGGAGAACCGGTCCCGGGGTCACCGTGTGTGTGTGTGTGTGTGTGTGTGTGTGTGTCTCTCGATGTGCACGAGAGACGCCACATCATGGCAAATTAAAATCTTTAACATCTCGCCCGTTGTAACTGCCATCGTTAATGCAGCAGAGAAACTATGCTTTGGACATTAGTACTGAACATGTGCCTAGTTGCAGCACTAAGATCGGCCTTTAAACAAGCCTTGTCCAGCGGCCGCATTTACAAACAACAGCGGCAAACCCATGACCCTGTCCCGCAAACATCACTGGGCGGTGAGGATGACTCTAGACTTTAACAACTATGTGCGCCAACTTGAATGTCAGGAATGGAAAAGGTTTGAGATCCACGAGAGACACTTCAGGAAATCATTGGATACTAAGCTACTCCAAGAAAGAACTTCGCCTGCTCCGGTGACTCGGCGAAATGGAGTAGGGTTGCGTCCATTCTTTCCGGAGTGTTCTTTCAAAACGGAGTATTCCGCGTGAGGCGGGCCAACGGGAGGGAGTTTGGATTGCCACTCCTGAAATACGTGTCACGCATTTTGAAAAAGTTCCCCTTGAGCGATAAACATCCAGTGGAGTTAACATCGGTCTCCATTGCTTCCTGGATTGAGCGACAGCTGATCTTCGTGAGAGACGTCGTCCAGCCGTGGCTCAGCCGAGGGGGAGCTGGGGATCGCCACAGGCAGCCAAGGACGGGAAGCGGAGAAGAATTATCGTACCTATGGCAACATCGCAGGTCCAAAGCTATTGAGATTATTCTCAATAATAGTACATTTCCTTACCCTTCATCCACTATTAATGACATCAGTAACGTGTATAAGTATTGCATGGACAAATGTCAATCACTCCCGTCTCACATACTGGCCACGCCCCCTTGGTCCACCAACATTAGCCGCTTTCCGACCGGAGGGACTTTTGCAGTTCCTAGAACCTAACGTTCCTATAACCCTTTTTTTCGCGTGTTCCGACCGGACTAAGTTGGGGATTTTTTAGTTCCTCAGACCGTAGTTCCTATAACTCTTTCAGTACCTAGTCTAGAGCGAGGACTTTTTTAGTTCCCTTTCCCTAGGTCTACGTTGATTGGTTCAACTTATAAGTCACGCCCACTGTCAACACATTTTCTTCACTGTCTGTTCCAATTCGCCTATGTAGGCTATGCTAGCTCATAACTTAAGACAAACATAACGCATTCAACCAGCTAATTGCTAATGCTTGCTAAACTTACCCGTCGTTTTGTTTGCCTCCTGCGCTCTGCTCTTCTATCTTCTTCCATCATATTACTTAAGATTATATTACGCTGGAGCCTTCGTCTTCTGTGTTTCTCTGTACAGAACTCAAGATCTTTAAACGCCGCCGTTCGTACACCGTTATTAAGGTCCCGCCAAGGCAGAACGGGAACATTCCGATAGCCTCCTCCACGCTGGTTTGTTGTCGTTGTATGTGGCGCCGCCGCCGCCGTGCTTGCGTCACTCCCTTACCCCTCCTACCAGTTCCTACGGCCACTTGGCCAGTGCGAACGCAAAAAGCAAAACCGAGTTTGGGGGAGAGTAGTTCTTAGAACTGTTTAGAAGTGGACAGTTCCTATAACTAAAGCCGCTTTCCGACCAAGTAGTTACAGGAACTTAGTTATAGGAACTGTCCACTTCTAAACAGTTCTAAGAACTACTCTCCCCCAAACTCGGTTTTGCTGTTTGCGTTCGCACTGGCCAAGTGGCCATAGGAACTGGTAGGAGGGGTAAGGGAGTGACGCAAGCACGGCGGCGGCGCCACATACAGCAACAACAAACCAGCATGGAGGAGGCTATCGGAATGTTCCTGTTCTGCCTTGCCGGGAGCTTAATAACGAGTACGAACGGCGGCGTTTAAAGACTATGCTTGAGTTCTGTACAGAGAAACAAAGACGACGAAGGCTCCAGCATAATATGATCTTAAGTAATATAATTGAAGAAGATAGAAGAGCAGAGCGCAGGAGACAAACAAAACGACGGGTAAGTTTAGCAAGCATAGCAATTAGCTGGTTGAATGCGTTATGTTATGAGTTAGCATAGCCTACATAGGCGAATTGCAACAGACAGTGAATAAAATGTGTTGACACTGGGCGTGACTTATAAGTTGAACCAATCAACGTAGACCTAGGGAAAGGGAACTAAAAAAGTCCTCGCTCTAGACCAGGTACTGAAAGAGTTATAGGAACTACGGTCTGAGGAACTAAAAAATCCCCAACTTAGTCCGGTCGGAACACGCGAAAAAAAAGGTTATAGGAACGTTAGGTTCTAGGAACGGCAAAAGTCCCTCCGGTCGGAAAGCGGCTTAAGTTCCTGTAACTACTTGGTCGGAAAGCGGCTATAGAGACAACTGCTCTAGCACATTATCCATCCACTGCTCATTTTACTCTTGACGAAGTAGACAAGGTTCTGACCCACCTGCCAAATAACAAAGCCTGTGGATATGATGGAGTAAAATATGAGACCCTGAAAACCACAAAACCCTGGTCCACCCATATACTCACCTGTCTGTTTAACACCTGTTTGATTAATGGAAAAGTACCAGATTCATGGAAGGGGGCCCTTGTCCATAGAATTCCAAAGAAAGACAATATCCCAAGTGACCCATCTACACGGAGAGACATATCTCTCCTCCCCACTGTTTATAAGGTGTTTATGAAATGCCTGCTTGCCCGAATACTTCCATGGCTTGTGGATGCAGGCATCCTCTCACCCAAACAGAAAGCCTATATAGATAGACAGGGTATGAACGAACATGTGTTCTGAAAACTGGAATTGACGATTTCAAATATGAATCATGTAAACTCTATATCGTATTCCTGGACTTCAGAGATGCCTTTGGGACATTATCTCACAAACTGTTGCTTAACGCATTAGAGGAGATCCATCTACCTCAGCCCTTTGTGGACATCATAACGGATGTGTATAGGGGGTCTTTTTTGCAAGTCATCTGTGGTAAACAACTTACAAAACCTATACCTCTTGAGGTGGGGATTAAAACAGGTTGCCCATGGAGTTCTGTTAATTTCATTCTGGCTATCAATCAGTGGATGAAATGGATCTGTCAGTGTGCACCACCACATATCAGATCCCCAAACCCTGTCCAGGGATACGCTGACGATGTTGAGGTGTCTTCTAGGGAGGAGAATGTCATCCAAAATATGCTGGCCAGAACGGATGAATTCCTTCAGTGGTCAAAGTTGGAGGTGAAACACACCAAATGTGCAGCATTTTACAAACGGCGAAGCGGTGGAAATCGGTGGTACAAATCTAAATCTGATAACCCCCCCTCCTTTAAAATAATGGGACAGCCTATCAGGGTCTACTCTCGTCATGAAACATACACCTACCTTGGACATAAATTCAACATTGCAGGTGAGTGGGGTGAACAGGTACAGGAGTTATCCTGTGCCTTTAAGACCAGGATCGATCTGATCGACTCCTCCCCTCTCCCTGTAGTCATGAAACTGGAGGCCGTTAGAGAAGTAGCTCTGGCAAAGGTACAACACCTCTTTGCAAACATTCACATCCCACAAAATGTCCTACGGGACATGAATAATAAAACAGTTGAGGCCGTCAGGAAATGGCTGGGACTGAATTCACATTCCACCAGGGACATAATCTTCCTCACACTCAAGGAAGGGGGTCTGGGGTCCCAAATGTGGAATGGACGTCCTCCACTACAAGACTAACACACCTGATCCGCATGCTTAACAACGACGATGCTGCGGTCAGAGAGTTAGCCAGAGCTTCCCTCTTACTGGACCTTAGGAAGAGAAAAATCCCTTTGGCCACCGGTGATCAAGACAGCTTCCTCGGCTTCAGGGGGAAGAGCAACAGTAAACTGGACACACGAGCCGCAGGTTTCGGAGCTCGCTCAGACTGGCCGGACTTAAACGACTGGTGCAATAGATTGGCAGTTAAACTACAGTGGACACAAAGCAACTCACACACCGCACCAGAGGTATCTGACGCAGTGCTCACACACACATCGGTTACTGTGAAGGCCACAGTCTGTCACAATGAGACACAACACACACTACAGAGCACAACAGCAAGAAGATCTTTAATGGACATCACACAGATAGACACAAAACAACACTGGACTGGACTAAAAATGCAGGGAAACTGGCATGTCTTGACTTTGCTGACCATTCTACCTCTCATGCTATGTCCAGCAATGCTGCAATAGGGGCGGATATCCTTTACTTCACTGTCAAGGCCAGACTACAGGTGTTACCAACCAGACACAATCTAGCATTATGGTGCCCTGAAAAGTACTATCCACACTGCATAATGCACTCTAACCCTGATCACCTTGAATCAGTTGCCCATATTGTAAATGGCTGTAATATGTAAGGGTTATACACAGCACACCATGACCGTATTGTAGATCTCATTGCAAGTGCTGTTCAAAACATATTTCCCAAAAATATGCCTATGTATAAACATTCACGAGTAACACCGGACTGGTTTAACAGCTCTGATGATTTGTTTAGAAACATCCCTAACACCCCTGACGCTGTGCTCATGGACACAGATAGAAAGGAGGTGCTAGTCCTTGAAATAGGTTGTGTTTATGATCTGTATATGGACATAGCCTTTTCTAAAAAAAATGACTAAATACCAACCCCTCCTTGCAAAGATTAGTGACCTAGGCTATGCATGTGAGCTTGTGGCATTGATATTTAGCAGCCTGGGACACGTCCACACATCGGCTGCTAGTGGACTGAGACTGGCAGGGCGACCGAAAGGAAAGTCTAAACAGCCGGCAGAGTTCTGCTCTATATGTGATGGGCAGCCCTGCTGTGTGGCGGAAGAGATGCTTTATGACCCTTGAATGTCAAAGCTGTGTTATCTCTGAGAATATTTAAACCCTTTCTGTAAGAAATTTGATTGGCGGATTAAAATAAAAAAAATCAAATGTGTGTGTGTGTCTGTGTGCCTGCGACGGCCAGAGGAGAACCGGTCCCGGGGTAACCGTGTGTCTGTGTGTGTGTCTGTGTGTGTTTGGGTTTGTGTGTGTGTGTGTGTCCTGTAGCAGTCAGGCGTCATAAGTGTCGTGTGATGACTGTGTGGACGTGTAGTGTGTGTGTGTGTGTGTGTCATGATGCTGTCATGATGCAGAAGAAACATAACCAAACCAGTATCGAAAGCAATCAACAGGCCGCCCGCCTCTGCCATCCGTCTTGCTTCTCTTAAAGGTGAAAAGGGAAGTTGGCAACTCAGGTAGGACACAGTGTGTGTGTGTGTGTGTGTGTGTGTGTGTGTGTGGTTGAAGTATGAAGATGAAGCTCATAACCATTCAATCTTGCTGAAAAACGTTGCTCTCATCATGACACACAAGCTCTCGAGAACACAACCTTTCACACTAGTCAGATCAATCCAAAACCTTTTAGCAATCAGGAATCATTTTACAGCTCAATGTCTTTTACAGTATATTACATAAGTAGAGCAATGCAGATACAGTGGCATTCAACAATTAGCTTTAAGAAAAGTAGATTTTCATTACACTACTGTAAAGAGATCTTGCAGTAGATGAAAAACACTGGAAAAGAAAAGCTGAAATACCAAAGATTTGAACATAACATTGGAATTGCAATATAATATAATACAGTACACAGTGAATAAAGCAATAAATCCAGCAACCTCGGCTAAATCACATTACAGTAAAGTACTGATGATGACCAGTTTCTTCTGACAAAACACTTTCTCTCCCTCCCTAGGCAGTCGTCTCTCAGTTCTGCAAATACTGTGTGTGTGTGTGTGTGTGTGTGTGTGTGTGTGTGTGTGTGTGTGTGTGTGTGTGTGTGTGTGTGTGTGTGTGTGTGTGTGTGTGTTGCAGTCTGGGGATGTTCTATGTTCTTCACTTAATGTTCAACAATATTACTGATATGACTGTACACTGTAAAAAGGGAACGTGTGCATTTGTTTCTTATAAGGAGGTTTTTCTACCTATAAATTCTAATGTTGTTGTTGTAACCTTATTGAACCGGGTTTATGTTACATAAAACAAGGGAATTCTGTTTTAACTGAATTGAGTTACACCCATTATTACGGTGGCCGAGCGAGCTCAACCGCTGCAACTGAAGGAAACTCGTGCAAATAGAAAAACACCCGCAAATTAAGAAAACATCTTCATCAGTTTCACAACACACGTGTGCTCCAAATACTCACAACACCACCAAATACAGGAACACACTGCAAATAACACAGAACACACGGAAATGTTTCCAGGGGAACCAAATAAGTGACGACCCGGCTGGGATTTAAAAAAAAAAATTATTAAACACACTTATTTACAAAACACAATATACAAAATCTCTCGTTGGGAGACTCATGTGCAGAACATAGTTAAACACAGTTAAATACAACAAATTTCAATAAAGAAAATAAATACAAATAAAAATAAAATAAATTAAGCAAAGGCACTTTAGTCCGTTATTCACATACATATATTGTCCTTAGTCTTTATATATTCTTAAAATAAAAAGTTGCATGGAAGCTTTACAAATTATAATGACACATATTGTGAGACATCTTCACAGAGAGAGTAAATGTTATCACTGGAGTCTTTCAGACGTTTCAAAGAAGCAACGTATTCCATTTTAAACACCATTAGGGATGGATTTCTGTTTTGCCATTTACATTTATGAATATGGTATTGACCCATAATTGTTATGATATTGTAAATTCTAAAAAGTTCCTTCGGAAGGTTTTCGTTACCAAAAAGAATTTGCTCTAACTTTACTTGTATAATTCTCTCATTTTTATTTCCAGCCTATTCATGCCATCTTGGCAGAGTCTTTTTACCAGTGGACAAGAGAAAGCAGATGTTGAGGAGTCTCATCCTCCTGGAACACACACTTCTAAACCCAATCTCGGTGTAAGCATCGCTGCTGCTGGATAATATACATTCATAATTTGATTTAGGAGGTATAGGCCATTTCATGAACCTGGTGTGTTTATTTGTTACTTTGTCTTTTTTTTTTTTTTTTTTTTTTTTTACAGGGACAATGTGCAAAAAAACATTAATTAAAGATGCTTTGCACCAGATTTAGCTTAAGCTAGTTTCCATCTGCAGTCCCCGAGCAGGTAAGTTGCAATACAAAATATACAATATAAAATGTAATAATTAATCACTCATCATAATGCCTTATTTTTATATTTTGGTCTAAATCATGAAATAGTCTAGATTTGAATATTTTGCTAATACAATTATTGTTACATTTTTCGCTATTTAGGGGAATTTGGTTTAGTTGCAGTTTAGGCAAATTTATTTGACTTTTGGAATAATGTAAATAGTTTTGTGTCATATTTAATAGGGCTATTGGTATTGATTTACATACCTTGTTATAATCCCTTATTAAACTTTGTAAATTACATTTTGTTTTAAAATCCTTAAAGCTAAGAAAATGACCTTGTTCATGATGAAGATGATTCCCTTTTCAAACCAATTTCTGAAAAAAAAAGTGTTTTTCTACTTATTGTTATCACTCTGTTGTTCCACAATGTGGAGCCATGTGGTGTAAAATTATGAGTAAATACCATCTTCCAGTAATGAAGAACTTGTTTATGATATTCAGACAGTTTTACTGGCAACTTGGATACCTCGAAATCGCACTTTAAAAGGAACTCTAGGCCTCCCACTTTATCAAAAATATTTTTGGGAATATGATACCATGGAGATCAGGTTTATCTAGAAAGGCTTTTACCCAGTTAACTCTAAAAACTCCAACCATAGATTCAAAATCATTTGTTTTTAACCCCCCTTTATTATAGTCCTCTACAAGTTGTGATTTTTTGATGTAGTGCGTTTTATTACACCAGGTGAATTGGTAAATTATAGTATTTGCTTTTCTTGTTTTGTGAACTAATATAGAGAGAATAGCTTGGGTAAATTAATTTAGAAATCCCTTCTGATTTTGACAATAGGTTACGTCCTAAAATAGTTTCTGAAAAGTCTCTTGTTAACCAATGATTTAAGTTTCTTTTTATTTCTTCAAGTTTCTCTGTGATATTTTTGGATGCTCTTATTGCCAAGTTTTTAGATAGATGAATGCCCAAGTATTTAACATCATTCTTAACTGGAATCATCTCCAAGTTTGTCTCAGTGCAATTATATCACATGTAAAGCCTTCTGAAGAGTTGATTTGTCCTTTAGAGATATCACTGTATCATCAGCAAATTGGCTCATTTTTAATTCGGTGTCACAAACTTTTATCCCTTCAAGGTCTTTATTATTTACTACAAAATAGGCCAAAAGCTGCGTACAGAGAGTGATTCATGTTGGTGTTGAAGGCGGGATCATCTTTCTTTCCCAGACGATGGACAGTATCAACCTTGTCTCGTAGTTTTTCCACCGACATCGGAATCACTCTTGTGAGAATACCGACCTTGTATCCGCTTTATCCTCGTTGTCCTCCTCCGGTTGCCCAATCAATTTAAGGTTCCAGCGTCTTCCGTATCGCTCGATTTCCCGGCATCTTTCCTTCAGCTCCTTGCTCTCTTTTGTCAGCCAATCCACTTGCACTTTGAGTTGAATTATTTCATTTTTATTTTCTGTCGTTATTTTGGATGCACTGTTCAAAGTTTTCAAACTTTCTTTCGAACGCATCCAGTCTTTCCTCAAACCTTTGTGACAGGGTGTGAATGGCATCGGATATGCTTTCCATGCTCCCTTCTCTTGGTTCGTCTCTCCTCTTCAGTGTCTTTGGATTTGGCCTCTGTAACGGAGTGTGGTCGCTCAGAGGTGTACTCTTCTTCAACAGATTCGTCAAAACATGCCTCACGTATCCCGTCCACACTGTAGTCGTGTTCAGTGAGGCTAGCTTGGTCCTGAGTGTTAGCCATTTTTTCCGAGTGTATTATTTTGTGTCTTTTCAAAAAAGTGTCTCACAATAGTCTTTTACAGTTTTTCTCGATTGCTTAAACACATTTCTTGAAACTATGTCTCGTATTCTCAAAACAGTAAACACAAATCCATAACGTCTCCAAACATCCTATTTTCAGGTCAAAATGAAGCTCTACACTCAAAACCATTCACTCTTGCTGAAAAACCAAACGTTGCCCTCAGACAGGACACACAAGCCCTCAAAAATACACACACTACAACATAGTCTTACACACTGGTGCTATAAATTCAAAACAACATTTCCAAAACTGGTAATTCATGTTGTTTTTTCCCTCTCTCCTACTCGTACGTAAGATGTGTGTGAGCATCATATGACAGTAAAAGAGCACACACAAACCTTATTCAAATCTGGAATTGTGTTGGAATGGTCTAAGTCTAAGAATGTCCCACATATGGTTGAAATACCATCATTGGCCTAGAAAGATAACATTCTGTGAGTCGAGACTATAAAGGAGGAAGGATGCTCTCCTTCACTGTCACACTCTGCAGCCGCTCTGTGTGACTGTACGAATGCTGGCCTTTTCTGGCAAGAACATAAACCTCATCAAAGACAATTGGAAATGTCTGTCTCTTATTCAGTGATAGAAATGTGTTTGCCACCACACCTCCCTGAAGGTTCTGATGATGGAGGCGACGGTGGAGCGACTCAGGTTTGGCTGTACTCGTTGCCCAGCCTCCCTCATAGTCATACCATGGACAAGGACATGGCCAACTAAAGTGGCTTGAATTTCATCCGAGACTGCTTCTTGTCTTCTAGCCCTTGCCCTTCCTCCTCCTCCTCCTCCCCCTCCTCCTCCTCTTCCTCCTCCTCCTCTTCCTCCTCTCCCTCCTCCTCCTCCCCCTCCTCCTCCTCTTCCTCCTCTTCCTCCTCCCCCTCCTCCTCCTCCTCTTCCTCCTCTCCCTCCTCCTCCTCCCCCTCCTCCTCCTCTTCCTCCTCCTCCTCCCCCTCCTCCTCCTCTTCCTCCTCTTCCTCCTCCTCCTCTTCCTCCTCTCCCTCCTCCTCCTCTTCCTCCTCTCCCTCCTCCTCCTCTTCCTCCTCTCCCTCCTCGTCCTCCTCTTCCTTCTCCTCTCCCTCCTCCTCCTCCTCCTCCTCTTCCTCTCCCTCCTCCTCCTCCTCCTCCTCCTCTCCCTCCTCGTCCTCCTCTTCCTCCTCCTCTCCCTCCTCCTCCTCCTCCTCTCCCTCTCCCTCCTCCTCCTCCTCCTCCTCTTCCTCCTCTCCCTCCTCCTCCTCCTCCTCTTCCTCTCCCTCCTCCTCTTCCTCTCCCTCCTCCTCCTCCTCTCCCTCCTCGTCCTCCTCTTCCTTCTCCTCTCCCTCCTCCTCCTCCTCCTCCTCTTCCTCTCCCTCCTCCTCCTCCTCCTCCTCCTCCTCCTCTCCCTCCTCGTCCTCCTCTTCCTTCTCCTCTCCCTCCTCCTCCTCCTCCTCTTCCTCTCCCTCCTCCTCCTCCTCCTCCTCCTCTCCCTCCTCGTCCTCCTCTTCCTCCTCCTCTCCCTCCTCCTCCTCCTCCTCTCCCTCCTCCTCTTCTTCCTCCTCCTCTCCCTCCTCCTCCTCTCCCTCCTCTTCCTCTCCCTCCTCCTCCTCTTCCTCTCCCTCGTCCTCCTCCTCCTCTCCCTCCTCGTCCTCCTCTTCCTCTCCCTCCTCCTCTTCCTCCTCCTCTTCCTCTCCCTCCTCCTCCTTCTCTTCCTCTCCCTCCTCTTCCTCCTCTTTCTCCTCCTCTTCCTCTCCCTCCTCCTCCTCTCCCTCCTCATCCTCCTCTTCCTCCTCCTCTTCCTCCTCCTATTCCTCCTCCTCTTCCTCCTCCTCTTTCTCCTCCTATTCCTCTTCCTCCTCCTCCACTTCCTCCTCCTCTTCTTCCTCCTCTTCCTCTTCTTCCTCTTCCTCCTTCTCCTCCACTTCCTCCTCCTATTCCTCTTCCTCCTCTTCCTCCTCCTCCTCCACTTCCTCCTCCTATTCCTCCTCTTCCTCCTCCTCCTCCACTTCCTCCTCCTATTCCTCCACTTCCTCCTCCTCCTCCACTTCCTCCTCCTATTCCTCCACTTCCTTCTCCTCTTCTTCCTCCTCTTCCTCTTCTTCCTCTTCCTCCTTCTCCTCCACTTCCTCCTCCTCTTCCTCCTCCTATTCCTCTTCCTCCTCTTCCTCCTCCTCCTCCACTTCCTCCTCCTATTCCTCCTCCTATTCCTCCTCTTCCTCCTCCTCCTCCACTTCCTCCTCCTCCTCCTCCACTTCCTCCTCCTCCTCCACTTCCTCCTCCTATTCCTTCTCCTCTTCCTCCTCCTCTTCCTCCTCCTCCTCTTCCTCTCCCTCCTCCTCTTCCTCTCCCTCCTCGACCTATTGCTTAATTTCTCTGTGGATCCATTGTTCCAAAACTCAGTAAACTGATTTTTATCTTTTATAAAATATCGTATAACCTTTTATCTATCTATTGAAGGATCTGACTGATGTGTGTTCACCTGGGTAATTGTGTGCTAACTGAGCTGAAGCTGAGCTGACTTGAGTGAACAATATTGAATGCTAGTGCTTTCTAAATGACCATGTGGTGTAGGCAATGAGAAATGAAGGGATTAGTGTCTAGAGTTTTGCTGTGACAGTTCAACAAATCTGACTAATGTGTCAAAACAGGGGAATAGTGTTCATAGTTCAGTGAAATGGCTGTGCTTTTTGATAAATGGCATTATGGTTTTGAAATTTTAGTTCAAAAGCCTGGTTATAGTGTTTAAGCAATCGAGAAAAACTGTAAGAGTGATGTCTACCTCACAATGACTTGAGGGGTGACTGTTGTTCAAAATGAACTGTTTTGGATGTCAAAATCACTTTTTCTGTCGGACCCTGCAACTTTTACAACTGCTCACTCTTGCTCCTCCCCCACCCTGCTGCTAACAGCTCAAAATTCAAATTTTTTTTTTTTAC
This sequence comes from Rhinichthys klamathensis goyatoka, assembly GCF_029890125.1. Taxonomy (NCBI): domain Eukaryota; kingdom Metazoa; phylum Chordata; class Actinopteri; order Cypriniformes; family Leuciscidae; genus Rhinichthys; species Rhinichthys klamathensis. The sequence goes on along the minus strand of NW_026606743.1, from coordinate 76,834 downwards.
AAAACATACAGAGATTACATTTTTATGACATACAACTTGCATACAATATACAAAATGTATTAACAATATGTTCAATGTCATCAGAATACAAATGAGAAAAGAACAATGAGCTGGAAACTAAAATAAATAAATAAAAAAGATAAAGAAGATCATGAAGGAAAGATATTTATCTATACATCAGTTACACTGTACAAATTGTTTCATGTTATGTTTACATTTTCATAAAGAAAAGTTTCATAAGAAATGTTAGGTAATGTAGGGTCCAAAGTTTTAAAGTTGAGACACACAGATATATAACGCATATTTTAAAAGCTTTTTTGTAAAGTAAAAAAAAAAAAGTATTTATTTGCAACCGTTATGTTAACAGCATTATATTTCTGTGGTAAGAACAGCTCTTCAGCTGATGGATACAGCTGCGTTGTCATGGGAACATCCCAGGTGAAAATAATGAGGAAATTGCGTTGTCTTTCGTTGCTCCTTCATCAAGTGCGCTCCACAGGGCTATAACAGCACACTAGAGCCCTGCTCCCTCCACAGGCCCACTTTAAGGGCTCTGCCTCTGCCCTTCGAAGGGAGTAGGGAATCGAGAAACACGAACTGCTTTATGGCAATTCCACATAATTCTATGATGCTGTGTATGATGTGTTACCCACTCGGTAGACACAGCTCCACACGATAGAGTGGGTCGGCTCCGATATTAACAAAAGCACATGAGCAGCGGGAGACAGCGGGAGGAGGCGCCGCAAGTGAGTTTCTTTACGCCAGTGTTGTGAAATATACACCCCACAGCTGTAGGGGGCGCTGATGAGAACACATGCGACAACAAAAGTGGAAATCAGCGAAGAAATTACCAGAGTTGCCAAGTTCCCCTTTAAGTAATCTTACCTAGCTGGAGAAATCAGTTTATATCTACTGACAGTTATGCTTCAGTAAAGCTGTGTTTTTCAGGTTGGTTGAATTCAGTTATAATAAGTAGTCTTAAATAATGTATTTCATTTCAACAAAACCACTTATTATAGATGTTACCACATAAACTATATTTTATAAGAAAAAAAAATTTATAAGAAAAAATTCCCAAGAAAAATGTGTAGAGACATATCTAGGAAACTACACTGTAAAAGATAAAATCGTAAAAAAAGGGTCAAATGACTGGCAGCTATGGCTGCCAAACAAAAACCGTAAAAATAAAGTAAAATACCCTAATTTAAATTAAGTGCAAAAAACGTTTACAGATATTTTTCTTAAATGTTTTACAGAAAAACACTGCTATTATCTGGATTATTACGATCAAACACCCTAACTGTAAAAACAATCCCATAAAAAACAGTCAATGACTGTCATCAATGGCTGCTATACAAAAAACATAAAATGAATGTAAAATATCCTAATTTAAATAAGTGCAAAAGCAGAAATCTTCATTAAGCTTTTTAACAGAAACACAGTTATTTCACATATTTCCTGAATTTTTTACTAAAAAACATGTAGGTAACTACATGCATGATTCACTGTGACTATACGTCACTGCATCAGCAACTACACAGTTACTGTCTGTTATATAAAGCAACACACAGCATTTCATCAGTGTTTCTCTGCTCATCCTGGACTGAAACACAGGCTCTACTCTTCAACACAATGGTGACACACACAACAGACAATACAGACATCAAGAATCAGCGTATGAATCACAACAATGGTGATCAACTCAACTACTATAAAGTCACATAAAGGCTTTTTTGATTGTCACCATTGTTGAGATTCATATGTTGATATTGATGTCTCTATTCTCCTAAAAAAAACAGCTAAAAAAATTTTCTTTACAATATATTTTTTTTTCAGATTGTTATAATACTGATGTTTCAATATTTCAAGGGTCATGTGAAAAATTATGACATTAATCATAGACTTTGTTTAAAACTAAAGTCCATCTATATATAATGTAATCTCAACTAGTATATTCAGAAATTTCCCTGTCATATCAGTGAATCAGGTCAACATATGATGATTATAACATCATCAATAAATGACCAACATGATCTGATATTTTCTCCTTCATTTATTGCCATATCAAATGTGTATCATAAACACAGTTAAAGCAGCCAGAGAAACACTAATGTTCAAAACTCAAGGGTCAAGAGCCCAACTAAAGCAAACACTGATCTCAATCATGGTGACATCAAATTTCTGTTCAAGTTTTTTGCACTATTTAAATCAGACTATTTCAAAAAGACTAAGACTAAATCAAAATTTGCTGTCAAAATTAACACGGATCTAAATGAATAGTACCTTAGTATATTAGCTAGGTTACAATGGGGCTAAAGGCACACCCTAACATTTGCTTTTCACATATGATTGCAGAAAAATATATACACACGGGGTAAAACCAGCACAAAAGACACATAGTATTGATACAAATACTTTAGCTAAATTAATATACTTTTAATAATCCCTAAGTTGATAGTTTATAGGTCAAACTCAAAATTGGGGGGTGGGGGGGTTCACCATCGTGTATGTTGTCAGTCAAACTCCTTATTGCCCCCTTTTTTGGTTTAAGCCACTGCCCTTCAAAATGTCTGTGCACGGCCCTGAGTAACAGTAGGCTAAGTCAGTCTTCCCGCTAGACTTCCAAGGTTATAATATAACCTTGGAATTATGTTCATTTGAATGAATGACTGGACGTTTATATTTTTTTGACTGTGAGTGGAGTTTGCAGATGGTCCCTTTATAAAATGTGGCGAATATCAAACTTCACTGCGCTCTCGGACCGGTTGCTCTCCCATTCACATGCAAAGTTAAACGCAACTGCAGAATTTCATGTTAAGCTTTTTCTTTTTAACAGGCTCGGGAAGGAAAATTTTATTAACTTGAAACGCCGTACGCCGTATGTTCATGTAGTCTCTTGTCTGTAGGCTATATAGTTTTCCTCCCATAGAGCATAATATTATAAAGAAAAAGCTTAACGTCAATGCAGTAAGACGGTGATATTTAAACTCAATAGCCAATACACCTTATTGAGCATGCAACGCGCGATTGCACGTTAAGCGTTTTATTATGGTTTTCTATGGGTGTTCATAATCTGATGTTATCTGTTTGCCTCTATAAAGTATGCTTTATTAATAGGGTAGGCCTATATTATTGTGTACTAAATTTGGTGCTTCAATATCACTCTCATTAAGCGTCTTAAATGCGGAAGAACGCTTGATTATGCTGCCGTTGTCTGTTTTAGCAGAATACTGCCATCTAGTGGTAGCAGCTTTTCTCAGACAGCTGTGTGTGGATCGTGCAAGGCGAAACCCGCGAAATAAAAGTCTCAAAATCCAAATGAATCAAATAGGATCGACTCAATGAATCGAGTCAATGAATGCACGCGCGTGACCTGATCCACACATGCACATCTTCTGTGTTGCATGTGCAAATTATGATACACTAATACAAAGGAAAACATTTGTATTCACAAAAATGTCTCTATTTGTACAAATTGCTTCACATTCATTCAATTTTGAATTTTGCACACGCAAGTTGAAAGGCATGGATAAAACATTTCTGCAACATCTATCAAGTTCATTGATAAGTGTGCTTGCACGTGTTAATCATTTTGATACTATAATCATCCCATACATTAGGACCTAAAGGAGGTAAAGAAGAGGAGATATGTTGAAGCAATCTAATAATTTGGCCCAATTAATTTTAAGGGTATTCTTGAATGTACAAAAGTCAAACATGTCCCAGATAGCACACGTACATCACGGAGACGTCTATTTGATGTGTGTGTTTACTTCTGGAAGACGTATTTATGTTTTAGAGTGTTTGCTCATCTGCAATACGTCTATAGGACGTTTCCTGTCAGATGTCAAATAGACGTTTAGAAGATGTCTTTAAGATGTGATGATTTAGAATGTAGGGTGAATTGCCCTAATGTGGACATTTTTTGCACTTCAGACTTCTGTGCCATATTGCGATGTGTAACCAAAACATTAAATCCACACCCAATACCATTTTAAAAACCCCAGTATGTGTCCTAACCAAATCAAAAGAGAAAATTCAGATAACCCATTCATAAGAGAAATTATAGACATATTAGTGCTCTTATTGCAAGTTGTCTGAAATAATCAGCAGCTTCCTAATGTGGGACAGTTGTTTCCCCAATGTGGGACACTGAAAAATCTATGATAAAATATCAAAAATCACATTGATACATGTAGAATAGTAAAATCTTATTTTATTTTAGATTCTCTCTTAAATCTTAGTTAGTAATTTTCTTTGTTATGAATGAATGAAACATGTAAAATAACAAAATCTTTAGTTATATTATCCATTTCCAGTAAACCAGTATCACAATCCATAAACAAGACCATTATATCAGTTATAGTGATGCATTTGTAAAACCCCTAAAAAATAAACAGATAAACTTTGGACCAAAATAATTTGGTATAATTACAACTAAAAAATAAATGTACAATTGTTTCTGTTTCCTCTTTACCAAAACAGCATAATGGAGAAACCCCTTCTTTAAACTTACTGATAAAATCATTACATGGATCCTATCTATTTATTATTTTAAAGTGAGTTTCTTTGACTTATTTATTAGGAATTACATATTTATTAATATCTGACCACAGATTCTGAAAAAAGGTCATGAAAATCCTGTTACCATTTCATCAATGCCTTAGGTGAAACATTTTTTCTTTAGTTAAGATTTGTCTAATATAACCATTATTCATATTTTTATTAAAATAAAATAAAAAAATGTTTAAAGGGGTCATATAGTGCCATTTTTGTACAAGCTAATATGATTCTTTAGGGTCTAAATTAAAAGTTTGTAATATACTTTAATTAAAAATTCTCATTAGTATTGTAAGAAAACACTTATTTTACCTGGTCAAAAACAGCTCTGTTTTCAGCACGCCGTTTCAGTGCATATGCCTTTAAATGATCATGAGCTTCGCTGACTCCGCCTCTCTGCTCTGTGCGTACACCGTTTGTAACACAATAACACAATAACCATAACGCGTTGTTCATTATAAACGTGGAATTATGAATTATATTGAGAACGTCATACATAGAAAACATGCCGTAATGTACCCTGAGTGTAAACCTTAGACGCATTCATTGTGAAGCGTGCAGCTAGCGATTTGCAAAGATTAATATATTAATATAAAGTTTAATAAAACGTTTCACTCACTTCCATTCTTCTGGAGGTTCAGCAGGAACACGAATATCTGGTACCGATCCTTTTTAGCAAAGCTTCTTAGCAAAACCAGCTTTATACCTCCTCGTTTATAAAGCAGTCTGGTGTGTGAAATGATTCGCGCAAATATGAAAGCATTGACGTTGCTCGTGGGGAATATTCCCTTCGAAAACAAACTCAGCCACTGCGTCTTCAGCGGTTCGGATTTAGGAACATTAAAATGACTGTGTTCGTTATTACACCCAAGAACAGAACACCACAATCGCTTAGACGCCATTCTGCTCATAGACAGTGCTCCAGCATATCAACAATGACCGCGCCGGTCCGCGCAGACTATGATTGACAGCTCTCTCATGGAGCTGATCTCACCCGCGAGGGCGGGTCTGTGTCAATCAACAATCGCGGGAGGGGCTTCCGAGCGTGTGACGTCACACGGTCGAACGGCTCAATTTGAGGCAGGGGAAAACATATAAGGAAATTAAAACAAAAACACTGGATGGATTTTTATCATTATATGATGTTTGTGTACAGGCACTGCCAACACACATTTCAGTGCAATCAACCTGTAAAAGTGCATGTACCGTTATATGACCCCTTTAAAACATGCCCCACCACACATTTTTGACTCATTGAAGTACTGTCCCACATTAGGCTAATCATACTGTCCCAGATTTGGAAACCACATTTCCTAATGTGGGACACTAGTAAATTTGATAAAAATATAAAATATATAGTTTATACACATAAAGTTACACTATTTTTTGATGGACAAACATTTCATAAGCATATTAGGCTAAAAAGTAGCAGGATTGCTTTGTTTAAAATCTATTTAACTCCTTAACATCAAATTTGTTAAAACTCTATGTCATTAACCTTCGGATGGTCTTCACATAAGGGGTGCTTCTCATTTCTTATTTGTGCATCCTCGTTTCCTTTCCTCGCGTCTCAGCTCCACCCCCTGTAGGACGCGAGGGAAGGCTGCAAGGGAAGAAAAAATGAGGACAGAGGAATTGAATGAAAGCTTTTTTATACATTGGAATACTTGATCACTCGAGCGTCACTTCACTGCGTCATCAGCAGCGCTCAAAGGATCTGCCCTTATGTTGTTAAAGTTTGTTTATTTAAGAAATTCATAATAAATAATAATAAAGCAAGATACCTTGTTGAAATATGTGAGTTGTGTGGTTTATGTAAACTACAACAGTAAAGTATAAATTCAAATGATTGTGACAGATGTGAAGGGGGAGGAGAATTGATACGTGCGTCATGTTTAGTCGATAAAACTCTTCTGCAAAGGGTACACCTGTGCATCCTCGCTCATAGCTCCTCTGGAAGCCTCCTCACTCCTCGATCCTCGCCTCCTCGCGGTGCAATTAGAGAATTGAGATGTCCTTCAAGATGGCTGAGCTCGATTGGTTTCCGGGTCATAGGATGGAGGACGGAGGAGCGAGGAGACGAGGAGGGATATAAGGTGTCTCCTGTTTGATGATTGCTCCACCCTCAAATATGATTGGACATTTGATAAGTCATGTGATTTTGATCACATGACACCACAGCTTTGTCTAACCCATAGTTTCACTGTCATTCATGTATTTATGGGGGGCCTACAAACACTAGACCTTAGGTGTCCCACATTAGGCAGTGTCCCACATTAGGGCAATTCACCCTATGTTAAACTGACATCTTAAAGATGTCTATCAGATGTTAGTAAACAGCAGATGCTTTCCAGATGAAGTGATCTTTAACAGACATCTTGCAGATGTACGTGTGCTATCTGGGATTGAGGCCACCATCTAATTAAGAATTTTAAACAACAGATTTCTTGATATAATAGTAGATGCCATTTTTCCATATGAAATTATATATAACATTTTGTCAATACTTTTGATAATGTTGTCATCCACATGGAGTGCCTGAAAGTCTGGAGATTCCTTCCCCTTTGGCAAGTAAACCTTTTAGTATTGACCGATCCAGATCGCGCTTGCGTGACGTCACTCGGGCTCGTTCAGCCCGTCATGCACTGCGCAGACGTCGAATACACACACACACAACATCAACAACATGGAGCACAGTTCTCTCTCACTGACACCGAGTCTGTGTTAACAGAATCACGGCTGAGTTTGGTCCGGATCCGCCAATGATGGACGCGCCCGATGCGGGTGAGGTTATAGTGTTTATAATGTTTATGATGACGATATTCTGGATCTCATACCTGTTGCTGTCAGAGTTTTGCGTGTTATTACTCACACGAATGAGTTTTAACCAACTGAGATGAGACGACGAGTTTAGGCTGCACTCCGCTCGCTGACTGACTGATAGTTTGCTTGTTTGTTTGTGAATCAGTGAAACCGAAACCAGCCACACCGAGATGTGTGTGTTTGTTTTTCAGTTCTGGATGAAATATATTATCACAGGTTCAACTAGTAAGATTAAAGTTATCTTTCTTTCTTTTGCTTTCGCAACTCTATCAATGGAAAATATGCGCAGCGAGTCTCGACGTGTTTGATGATACTGTATCTGATGTGTGTGTGTGTGTGTGTGTGTGTTCCTGAATGATCAGATCATGTTACTGAAACTCATCCTGACGGGATTATGTTTCAAGTTTATGTTTCTTCGCGCGTACACTTACACACATTTATTTATAATATAATATTTATATTAACACGGTTCAACAAACATTATTTTTAGGCTTTTTTAACTCATTTAAGTTATTTATCTTTATTTAGTCATAAGTAAAACATCGTCAAAAGCATGTAGGCTACGAAATCAAAATTATGTTTTAGACAGGCATAAGCATGTCAATCATAAGCATAATTACGGTAAAATACTGGTTATGTTTATGATTTAGCTTATGCTTCTTACATCTGGTAATTTCTCAGAACTGAAGTGTGTTTATGGCCAGATTTACCAGCTGAATCTCTTCAGATCATCAAACACACACAGAGATGCTTCATGACACGCTTTCACACATTCTCAAAGCTGAAATTAGAAACATATATGGTGTGTGTGTGTGTGTGTGTGTGTGTGTGTGTGTGTGTGTGTGTGTGTGTGATGCGCAGCTTTAGGAGCGTCCTGACCCGAGACACAGAGAAACTGCTGGATTTACAATACGAATAGAGTCAAGTCTCCTTCATTGTAAAGCACTTTTAACAGTGTTTCAAAGCAGCTTTACAGGGATAATAGAAAGTAACAGATTGTTTAGGCTTTACAGCAGCTCTGTCCAGATAAAGTTAGTTTTGATTGATTCACTTCCGTTGTAAAGATCATTAGTAATTAACTTATAGCGGCCGCTAACAGGACACCTCTAACAGAAGACCCTTAACGCGATCTGGCCGCTCATCCGCATCTGGTGGCCCGAGAACACACTCCCTGAAACGGGTTCGATGGTGAAAGCGATTATCTGTTTACTCTGCGCAAACCGCGAAAACGCAGACGGCGCGCACATGCGCATCACGTGTTCAGTGGATGGGTATGCGCTTTATATGTGCGCAGGCGTGTAGTCCTTCACAAATCAACCCTCAACAAACTACTTTTTTAAATAAATAAATAAACATATGTATTCCATGTTCTTATCACATTCAATTATAATACACCCAATAAATAAGTTTCATTACTAATTAAAACCCAACCCCCCACACTCATTCACTGTAACCAGTGCTTCCTTAACACCCCATCTCCATTTAAAGAAGGGGACATTATTAACACCAGGGGCGTCATGCAAGCCAAAATTCTGGGGGGGCACAATCTGAGACGTTGCAATTGTTTTCTGACGGGTGATATGGATCATGTTAGGAGGGGTCAGGGGGGTTTCTCCCCCTGAAATTTTTTTAATTCTGGCTGCGAAACATACTATTTCAATGCAGTTTGGGAGGGACAGAAATACCTTAACGGAGCTTGCGGCAACACTCCTCTATCTGAGGACTAAGTTAAAGTATATGTGTATCTTATATGTGCATTATAAGATGTTTTGAAGGCCAAAAAAAACTCCTTAAGTTGAGCTTTGACTGATAGGCTTTTCATTTTTGTCTGTCAGTGAAGAAAGTAAACATAGGGTCAACTGATAGGTTGATTTATGAATCATTTTCTCAGACGAATTTATTTACTGAAAGCTACTAGGAAAGCTAGGTAGCCTAACTAAGTTTATTAAATTCATTCACAGTACACATTCATTATTGATCTTATGCCTAATACAGGGCCGTAGATAGGGCTTTATAATCACAGAGGTCCTAAATTTGAGGTGGGTAGGGGGTTAAAATTTTTTATTTCTCTGATATGTGCATTTCAAGACGTTTGAAGGCCAAAAACAGGATAAGAAATAGCTTTAAAACCATGTCAGTGGGCAGATTATTTGTCAATACCTGCTCTCACTTCTTATCCATCCAGGCCCGGATTAACACAGTGTAGTGCCCTAGGGTGACCACATTTTAAGTGCCCCCCACCCCCACCCCATTCAACTCAAATGCTAGTGCAACATGAACATGTCATACTAAATATCTTTATTTCCATAATAAATGGCATGTATGAGGACTACATGCAAAACCTTATGTCTAAAAAAAATCATATACCAAATAAGCAAGCCCAAGAATCAGCTAAATTCAGCACCACAGAGACGCACAGCAGCAAAACATTTAAATGCAACCAAATCAATTAGTAATCGGATTGACGGCTCAATAGAACTGAAAAGCTTTTATTCAACCTTTATTGATCCGATTGAGCTCGATCGGAATCAAATTTCGATCGGATTGAAAGGGGTGTTTTTTTCCTTTTCTAATCCGATCGAGAGAACATGTAAACACTTGATCGGATTAAAAACCGAAACTGAAAGGACTGCGTACATGTGCAATGACGTTGAAATAGCGTAATGACGTATGACGCTCGGAATGTTCTTCCTGTTGAATAAAGTGTCATATAATTAGGTGTCCCGTCAATTTAAAATTCTCCTTTCACTCAGCGTCTGGGAAGTGGAGCAGGACCAACCAGTCATTTTTCGGATTATCACCCAGAGACGACTGGTTTTGGACGCGAGAAGGGAGGGGCATTTTTACTGATAAATATAAGCAACACGGTACAACAACGGTTCATGTGCTCATTGTCCCCAAATTATGACCAGATATGGATAAATATTAAGCCTGCTGTTTAAAACAAATAAAGAACCAATGTAGGAGATGGGTATTATGCACAAACAGCTGGAAAATCTGTACTATATATTCAGCATACTAACGTTACCTCTTCCGATTTTAAGCTTGCGTATAAACGCGCACATCAACCCGATCACATGTTTAGCGTTCATGTAAACACTACATTCAGATTCATCAATCGGAATGAATTCAGTCCGATTGAAAAAAAAAAATTATGCATGTAATAAGCATCTCTAAGCAACCAGCTAAAAGAGAAAACCGTTCCAAATTTCAAATCGACAACAGCGTCACATACATTAGGCCTAGCCTATTTGCCCAGAAATAATGGTAAATAAGCCTTACCTTAAGCAGAACAACTTTTTCTAGACTTAGGCTACCGCCTTTGCTCACAACATTAGCAGCTGCTTGAGTATCGGTTGAGGCATTTTTCGCTGCTAGTGGCTTCTACTGATGCCGATCGATGTCTCTGTCTTTTCTTAATTTCAAAGAAATACGCTACTGTGACCTGACCCAATCGCAATTCTTTATATGCATATTTTATATTCTCTCTGTATAAATGTCATGATTAATTGTTAATTTTATATCTGCATCTCTTCCAGCAAAATAATATATATATACAAAACATGAAAACTATTTTAAAGGTTTAGTCATTCTCTTAATCATTTGGTGCCCCCCTATTGGCTGGTACCCTAGGGCACTCGCCCAATCCCGTCTATGGATAATCCGGCCCTGTATCCATCACTCTTTCTTTTTCTCTCAGTCTCCTGATCTTGCCTTCCCCTCCTAAAGCTGAGCTTTTTTAATTTACTTAAGGCTACAAATTGTACTATATTAATTCTCAATATGTACACATTCATTATTAATCTTGTGCCTAACAATGAAAACGTCTTTTCCCCTCACAATGACAGTAAACTATTAGCCTACATTACGAGTCACGTTACATAGGCCTATTTTCAGTTCAAAATGGCGAAATTAGACAAAAGTATATTCGTGTGCCTGATTATTTTTGTCATTTGTTTAACATTTATGAACTAAAAAAACTGTCAAATATGAAATGTTTAGTTTAGCTACTTACATCTCGCACTTGACTGTACACTGAAGCGTCGAGTCTCACTGCTAAAATTCGCGCTCAGCTTCTGTGAACATAAAGCCCGCCTACTTTGATTTGATTCGTCATCTCAAATATTCTGACATTGACGAGCAGTGACAGACCAATGAGGCTCAGATGAACACGCACGCACACACAAACACACACACCCTGTCCTCTGTTTCTGACGTGCGCTCTGCTCGGCACCGCTGCGGATTGAAGATGAACAACGCGCTGAATCTGATTATAACAAGACTGAAGAAATAAAAAATTATCAGGGAGGAAAAATCTGAGGGGGCACGTGCCCCCTCACTTTGAATGGGCATGACGCCACTGATTAACACGCTTGTGATATATATAATCTATAACCACTCCTGCTTCCACTAAGGATTTGAAAACAGACACCATACAAATATCTCCTCCTGATGAGATTTCAAAATTGCTAATTTAGCTTGACCTATGACAAAATTAGCAAGTACACATTGTTCTTGTAAAGATTTCATATAACAGCAGCCCAATATAAATAAGCTATTAGTATACAGAAACCGTAATTTTGTTATTATTTTTCTCAACATTACAAAAATAGGATCAAGTCTAGGGCAGTCACAAAACATATGAAAAATAGTATACAAAGCAGCACAAAATGGGCAATTCGATGTTTCAATTGACCCATATGTAAAGTTTTAACACATATGTGATACAATATTTTTTTCCCTATACAATCAAAAACCAATTTTCCATAACCCTTTAATAAGGAAACATAACCCGAGTCATCAATGCCACATTCTTTAGGAAACACTTTTAACTGAGGAAAGTTCAGAAATACAACACCATCCTCCAAAACATGATCAACAAAGTGATCTAATGATAGAGGAAAGGAGGATTCAAAACCCCTAACAAATCCTTCTATAAATCTAAGAGAGTTCAAGCCAACTTGACTGTGAAGGTCTCCATTGGCCTCTACTTAAATCAATAACTTTAGTGACACCAGTATTCAAAAATCTATTGATTAAAGACTGAGATGCATTTGATGGAAGCTCAAAAAGAGCTAAGGTTCTTCCACACCATAATGCTCCTCAACAGTTCTTGATATTTCAAACAAGTCCCATGATTTGAGCACTGAGACACAGAAACTAAAAGACAGATCAGAAAACTTTTCTTTTTCACAAAAGTTTTCTTCATTAGGAATAATTGTTTGTCAATACCTATTCCACCAATATCTTTAAGTATAGATCTCCCCAAAAACATCCATGGCACATTATTTGAACTACACACTAGTTTCTGCAATGTTAGCATCCTCATTGCCAAGATCTTTGACTCCAGATGTATAACTCCTCCCTCTGCCACTGGAAGGTAACGGACTCCTGGAGGAAGCCAATGACATCCATCCCAGAAAAAATTAACCAATACCTTTTGAACACTTTTAAGCAAGTCTTTAGGAAGGTCTAGAACAGTAAACTTATGCCACAACATTCAGGCAATTAAGTTATTAATGACCAATCTTCCTCTAAAAGAAAGCTGCGAAAGTAGCCATCTCCATCTCTGAAGTCTACAATTAACACGATCAACTAATCCCTCCCAATTCTTCTCTTCATATTGATCATTACCGAAGTAAACCCCAAGCATTTTGAATCCATCCCTGCCCCATTTTCACTGTTTTGGCAATTTTGGAGGTACAAGAATTTGCCAATCAGCCAGCAAAAAAAGATGTACATTTCCCCCAATTAATGCAAGCAGATGATGCTTTTTGAAAATTATTTAAACAAGATGTTAACCTGTTAATATCCTCAGAATTGTTTATAACTATCGTTACATCATCCGCATAAGCAGTAAGTGTAATGGGGGCAATTTCAGGGGAATCAGGAATAGAAACACCACATAACTGTCTCCTCAGCATAATTAAAGCGGTTCTATAGACATCGCGTACAGAAGGCCTGATAGGGGACAACCTTGCCTGGTGCCTCGAGTTACTGAAAAAGATCTAGTCAAAGATCCATTTAATCTTAAGCATACTATTAATATCACTATACAGCAGCTTAATACAAGTTACAAAGTATGGACCAAATCCAAAAGCTTCCCGAGTCTTAAACATGTAGTGGTGGTCTACTCGGCCGAAAGCCTTCTCCTGGTCCAAAGAAAGCAAACCAATATCCAACTTGTGTCTTTTTGCAATAGTAATGATGTCTCTCACCAAGAATAAATTGTCAAAAATCGACCGTTTAGGGATGCAAAAAGTTTGATCCACGTGGATTATGGTTGCCATATGTTGTTTGAGTCTGTTAGTCAATGTTTTCGACAAGATTTTAAAATCAACACAACAGTGAAACTAGTCTCCAGTTTTTTAGGCATCCAAGGTCTCCTTTTTTGGGGATCAATGTTAACATTGCTCTCCGGCAACTTAAAGGCAGAGTCCCTCCATTAATGCATCCCAAAAGGACATCATACAAATCTTGGCCCATTAGTTTCCAAAAGGATTGATAAAATTACACCGAAAGTCCACCAACCTAGGAGACTTCCCGAGGCTCAACTCCTGAACAGCCTGTGAAACCTCCGAGAAGGTTAAAGGATTGTCAAGCTTTATCCTTTCGTCCTCTGAAATGTTTGGCAGATCCTGTAAACACTGGTCTGCTGTTGAGTCATCACACTGGCCAGAACATCACACTGGTCAGAACAATACAAGTCCTCATAAAAAGAAATGGCATGATACTGAATCTCTTGTTGATCACTCGGCCATTTGGAAGCTTCAATTGATGGAATTGTTTTTGCTCCTTTGGCTTTTTTCCAAGTCCAAAAAAAAAAAAGTGGTGGGAATGTCCATTTCATTAAGTTGGGAAAATCTAGTTCTTAAGAAAGCAAATTTCCCTCTTTCCTCCAACAGATTTTTCAACAGAAGCTTACTCTGTGTGATGTGTTCAACAGAAGCTTACTCTGTGTGATGTGTTCAACAGACGTCATCACGAACATTTCTGAGGCTTTGTTCGAGAATCTTCATTTCTTCTTTTAAGCTTCCGATACTTTGTGCATTGTTGGCAAAAGATCTTTATATGGACTTTGCCAATATCCCACCATTGACTTAATGACTGAAATCTATTTCTCTCTTCTCTCTAAGATTCCCAGAAAAGATTGAAAAATTAAACAAAATTGTGATCTTGTAAAAGCCTATTATTGATATGCCACTGTGATTTATAGATTTTAGAAGAAACAACAGAGACAGATATTGAACAATAATGGTGATCAGAGAGAAAGGAAGGAGAAATACAACTATTAAAAAACCTATCTCTATGTCTTTTTCTAACATAGAAACGATCCAATCTGGCTCCAGACAATCTATTTGAATTTCTCTTTAACCAAATATCTTACTTTGTGTTCCGAAGATGAACGAAAGTCTCGCGGGATTGAACAACATGAGGGAGAGTAATTACTGACAGAGTTTACATTTTTGGGTGAACTATCCCTTTAACCAAGTATATTGTCTAACCCCAGGACAAGCCTCCCTCCATAAATCCACAGGTTTTTAATCCATAATCCAAAATTCCAGCACATAATGGATGGGGTTCATCATGATTCCGATCTAAAGATGGATTTATTGTAGAATTAAAATCCCCCCCATTACAACAACATTATCTTGAGGACGCTGTAACAAAGCATCAGAAAGTTTTCCAAAGAAAAGAACACGCTCCTGACCAACACTTGGTAAAGTATAATCAATTTCAGCAAGAGTAATATCTACTCGCAATATTCTACCAGGCATCATTTCTAGCATTACTGGTTGGTTACCAATACGAGACGAAAAGAGCATGGCAACACCTGCACTTAGATTTGTTCCATGACTCAATAAAGTGTTGCCCTTGCGATCTCTAACCCAGTGTGCCTGATTTTGTAAGAGTTTCTTGAAGCGATATTATATCTGCTTTTTTAAGATTAAGTAATCAAATAAAGCAGCTCTCTTTGCTGTGCCCCGGCAACCATTAATATTAAAGGTCCCGATGTTTAAGGATGTCATGTAGTCACTAAAAATGGGGCAAAACAAACCCAGAAAAATAAATGCATGGGGAATCATGACTATATATTATTATTTCTTATGACAGATCTTCAATCTTTGCTCAACAGCACTCATGTGTTTCTTAAGTCTGTAACGTTTGGGCTGGTCAATTTCCTCAAGTGTAGCTTTTCTCATAGCCATTAAACAGATTCAACAAACAGTTGTAAAGCAGGAAAACAAGTCTCTTGTTTAGGTCTTCGCTGGTTAAATATGGCATCAAGGAAATTATTAATCTGCTGAACAGAATAATGAGACTTCAGTTTAAAACTGGAGGCTTTCCCTTCAGAATTTCCTTGAATTCATCTCAGTCACACCCGTTTCATCGGATGCGGCACTGGCATAACCAAGTGTGTGTGAGAGTGAGAGAGCATCATCATCTCCTGTGCTTGTCTTCATCAGTGTTCTGGGATCGGCCCGCTCCGGTTGGTCATCTCCTGTTGGATCAGCTGCCCAGTTACCAGTCTCTGCTGTACCGCAGGAAGTCCAGCGTGAAGAGGCGGGGCAGTGGGCGGAGCCGGCAGCTGTCCGTCAGCAGTGGGAAGTGGGCGGAGCAGACTCACAGTGGGGAGGAGCTTAGACCCGTGCGGGAGCTTCCCAAGAGCATGCAGGACAAGCGGCGGGAGAAGTGCGTTCCTTATCATCATCATCATCATCATCATCATGTGAAGTGTCTGCGAATGTTCACTAGGGTCGGGTATCGCTAGGATTTTAACGATTTCAGTTTCGATTCTGCTTATCGATTCCGATTCTTTTCGATTCCAGTAAGGTAAAAAAAAAAAAAAACTTAAATATCATTCACATTTAATCTTATTGCAAAACATACACTCACCGGCCACTTTATTAGGTACCCCATGCTAGTAAGGGGTTGGACCCCCTTTTGCCTTCAGAACTGCCTCAATTCTTCGTGGCATAGATTCAACAAGGTGCTGGAAGCATTCCTCAGGGACTTTGGTCCATATTGACATGATGGCATCACACAGTTGCCGCAGATTTGTCGGCTGCACATCCATGATGCGAATCTCCCGTTCCACCACATCCCAAAGATGCTCTATTGGGTTGAGATCTGGTGACTGTGGAGGCCATTTTAGTACAGTGAACTCATTGTCATGTTCAAGAAACCAATTTGAAATGACTAGAGCTTTGTGACATGGTGGAAGTAGCCATCAGAGGATGGGTACATGGTGGCCATAAGGGATGGACATGGTCAGAAACAATGCTCAGGTAGGCCGTGGCATTTAAACGATGCCCAATTGGCACTAAGGGGCCTAAAGTGTGCCAGGAAAACATCCCCCACACCATTACACCACCACCACCAGCCTGCACAGTGGTAACAAGGCATGATGGTTCCATGTTCTCATTCTGTTTACGCCAAATTCTGACTC
>NW_026606743.1:15000-55000 GCF_029890125.1 Rhinichthys klamathensis goyatoka | reverse complement strand
AGAGTGAACGGAGTTGTCAGAACGCCTAATAAAGTTTGACTTCATCTGACTGTTTTGTTGACATTCCCTTTAGCACATCTGGTGGATGCATAACGCAAACCCAGTCAAACGTTTGACTGCAGTATCTCATGCGCCTTATAATCCGGTGCGCCTTATAGTGCGGAAAATACGGTACCCAAACCTGCAGCCACACCAGGCATGTAAAAGAGACGGGCGTCTATTTGGGAGTCGGCTATTATTTGAAGTTTTATGGTACTCACCATCAAGACATCCTAGGTGTATATGACGATCTTCTTTCAGCCGAACACAATCAGAGATACACTATATAGACCTTATTCACAGCAGCGCCATCTTTGATTTTTAACGGGAATGAAAGCGAGGCTGTAAGGGATAGGCATGCATCTCTTCAGTGGGTTATAGAGTTAGCTATTTAATGTGTTTTTGGATTGTTCTGTTGACGAATCACTTCAAAAATATCTTTCCAAGAAATCAAGGTCAAGGTAACTTTATTGTCCCCGAGGGGTAATTACTTGTACAGCCAGCAGATAAACACAAGGACAAAACACACAACAATTCAACAAAACACAAAATACCCACAGTCTCTGAAACACAAAAGTAAAGAAATACATTTAAAACAGTTCGGGCAATTTGTTTAAAATCAAAACAGAAGTCGGGATAAGAGAGTTACTGAGGGAAGTAGCTTAAACTGACAGGACAAGGGATGGCTAGGGTCATCTGCAATAGATTGGAGATCTATAGATTGGAGATCTCGGTCTGACAGTACGGGTGAAGACCTGTAGGTGGCATGTGATCTGATGATATCTGTGTGTTTAGGTCTGCGGCCGGTTTCAAACGCAAGCTCATTCAGGACGAGGATCGCTTCCAGAGTTTCTGCAACAAGATCTTCGCGGGCTGGGACTTCTGCATCACCAACGAAAACGCGGCGCGGCTGAAGCGGAGCAGCTTACTGTACGAGATGAAGGTGCGTCTCCTGCCACTCCCGTGAGCTCCTGAGGGACGAGAGCTCAACTCCTGTGTTCCTGAGGCACGAGAGCTCAACTCCTGTGTTCCTAAGGGACGAGAGCTTAACTCCTGTGTTCCTGAGGGACGAGAGCTTAACTCCTGTGTTCCTGAGGGACGAGAGCTTAACTCCTGTGTTCCTGAGGCACGAGAGCTTAACTCCTGTGTTCCTGAGGGACGAGAGCCTAACTCCTGTGTTCCTGAGGGACGAGAGCTTAACTCCTGTGTTCCTGAGGGACGAGAGCTTAACTCCTGTGTTCCTGAGGGACGAGAGCTTAACTCCTGTGTTCCTGAGGGACGAGAGCTTAACTCCTGTGTTCCTGAGGGACGAGAGCTTAACTCCTGTGTTCCCGAGGGACGAGAGCTTAACTCCTGTGTTCCCGAGGGACGAGAGCTTAACTCCTGTGTTCCCGAGGGACGAGAGCTTAACTCCTGTGTTCCCGAGGGACGAGAGCTTAACTCCTGTGTTCCTGAGGGACGAGAGCTTAACTCCTGTGTTCCTGAGGGACGAGAGCTTAACTCCTGTGTTCCCGAGGGACGAGAGCTTAACTCCTGTGTTCCCGAGGGACGAGAGCTTAACTCCTGTGTTCCCGAGGGACGAGAGCTTAACTCCTGTGTTCCCGAGGGACGAGAGCTTAACTCCTGTGTTCCCGAGGGACGAGAGCTTAACTCCTGTGTTCCTGAGGGACGAGAGCTTAACTCCTGTGTTCCTGAGGGACGAGAGCTTAACTCCTGTGTTCCCGAGGGACGAGAGCTTAACTCCTGTGTTCCCGAGGGACGAGAGCTTAACTCCTGTGTTCCTGAGGGACGAGAGCTTAACTCCTGTGTTCCCGAGGGACGAGAGCTTAACTCCTGTGTTCCTGAGGGACGAGAGCTTAACTCCTGTGTTCCCGAGGGACGAGAGCTTAACTCCTGTGTTCCCGAGGGACGAGAGCTTAACTCCTGTGTTCCTGAGGGACGAGAGCTTAACTCCTGTGTTCCCGAGGGACGAGAGCTTAACTCCTGTGTTCCTGAGGGACGAGAGCTTAACTCCTGTGTTCCTGAGGGACGAGAGCTTAACTCCTGTGTTCCTTAGGGACGAGAGCTTAACTCCTGTGTTCCTGAGGGACGAGAGCTTAACTCCTGTGTTCCTGAGAGACGAGAGCTTAACTCCTGTGTTCCTGAGGGACGAGAGCTTAACTCCTGTGTTCCTGAGGGACGAGAGCTTAACTCCTGTGTTCCTGAGGGACGAGAGCTTAACTCCTGTGTTCCTGAGGGACGAGAGCTTAACTCCTGTGTTCCTGAGGGACGAGAGCTTAACTCCTGTGTTCCTGAGGGATGAGAGCTTAACTCCTCTGTGTTCCTGAGGGACGAGAGCTTAACTCCTGTGTTCCTGAGTGATGAGAGCTTAACTCCTGTGTTCCTGAGTGATGAGAGCTTAACTCCTGTGTTCCTGAGGGACGAGAGCTTAACTCCTGTGTTTATAAGGGACGAGAGCTTAACTCCTGTGTTCCTGAGGGATGAGAGCTTAACTCCTGTGTTCCTGAGGGATTAGAGCTTAACTCCTCTGTGTTCCTGAGGGACGAGAGCTTAACTCCTGTGTTCCTGAGGGACGAGAGCTCCACTCCTGTGTTCCTGAGGCACGAGAGCTTAACTCCTGTGTTCCTGAGGGACGAGAGCCTAACTCCTGTGTTCCTGAGGGACGAGAGCCTAACTCCTGTGTACCTGAGGGACGAGAGCTTAACTCCTGTGTTCCTGAGGGACGAGAGCTTAACTCCTGTGTTCCTGAGGGACGAGAGCTTAACTCCTGTGTTCCTGAGGCATGAGAGCTTAACTCCTCTGTTCCTGAGGGACGAGAGCTTAACTCCTGTGTTCCTTAGGGACGAGAGCCTTACTCCTGTGTTCCTGAGGGACGAGAGCCTAACTCCTGTGTTCCTGAGGGACGAGAGCCTAACTCCTGTGTTCCTGAGGGACGAGAGCTTAACTCCTGTGTTCCTTAGGGACGAGAGCTTAACTCCTGTGTTCCTGAGGGACGAGAGCTTAACTCCTCTGTTCCTGAGGGACGAGAGCTTAACTCCTCTGTTCCTGAGGGACGAGAGCCTAACTCCTGTGTTTCTGAAGGACGAGAGCCTTACTCCTGTGTTCCTGAGGGACGAGAGCCAAACTCCTGTGTTCCTGAGGGACGAGAGCTTAACTCCTGTCTTCCTGAGGGACGAGAGCCTAACTCCTGTGTTCCTGAGGGACGAGAGCCTAACTCCTGTGTTCCTGAGGCATGAGAGCTTAACTCCTCTGTTGCTGAGGGACGAGAGCTTATCTCCTGTGTTCCTTAGGGACGAGAGCCTTACTCCTGTGTTCCTGAGGGACGAGAGCCAAACTCCTGTGTTCCTGAGGGACGAGAGCTTAACTCCTGTGTTCCTGAGGGACGAGAGCCTAACTCCTGTGTTCCTGAGGGACGAGAGCCTAACTCCTGTGTTCCTGAGGCATGAGAGCTTAACTCCTCTGTTCCTGAGGGACGAGAGCTTATCTCCTGTGTTCCTTAGGGACGAGAGCCTTACTCCTGTGTTCCTGAGGGACGAGAGCGTAACTCCTGTGTTCCTTAGGGACGAGAGCTTAACTCCTGTGTTCCTGAGGGACGAGAGCCTAACTCCTGTGTTCCTGAGGGACGAGAGCTTAACTCCTGTGTTCCTGAGGGACGAGAGCCTAACTCCTGTGTTCCTGAGGCATGAGAGCTTAACTCTGTTCCTGAGGGACGAGAGCTTAACTCCTGTGTTCCTGAGGGACGAGAGCCTAACTCCTGTGTTCCTTAGGGACGAGAGCCTTACTCCTGTGTTCCTGAGGGACGAGAGCTTAACTCCTGTGTTCCTGAGGGACGAGAGCGTAACTCCTGTGTTCCTGAGGGACGAGAGCTTAACTCCTGTGTTCCTGAGGGACGAGAGCGTAACTCCTGTGTTCCTGAGGGACGAGAGCTTAACTCCTGTGTTCCTGAGGCATGAGAGCTTAACTCTGTTCCTGAGGGACGAGAGCTTAACTCCTGTGTTCCTGTGCCCACAGACGGATCTGGAGGAGGAGCGAATCAAGCGCCGGATGGCCAATCGCACGCGGGGTGAGAAGTGCCGCATTTACGCGCTCAGAGCCGTGCTCAACCTCTTCGTCATGGCCGTGCTAGTCACCTGCTTCTACTGCATCTACGTGGCCACGGTGTTCTCGCAGCGCAAGCAAGTGAAGGTGAGCTGTGACTATAGACTGTAAATCAATATGGGCGTAGTGTCTGTGAAGTCACCCGTAGGTTCTGATGAGCATTTCTGAAGCTCAAAATGGGCGGAGCCGGCCATTGCCTTGTGAAGGTGTTTATAATGAGGTGTGTGTGTGTAGGAGGAGAAGAGTGCGTTCCTGCAGGAGCTGGTGGTGGAGTACCTGCCCTCCATCGTCATCACGCTGGCCAACTTCATCACGCCGCTGATCTTCAGCCTCATCATCACCTTCGAGGACTATTCGCCCGCCTTCGAGATCCGCTTCACGCTGATGAGGCAAGGCTCGCACCACACACACTCTCTGCTGCACACACACTTATAAATGCCCTTGCCTTTCCCAAACACTGACAGCCACAGCCACTATATTACAGCGTTAGTTCACCCTAAAACTCTCTCATCATTAACTCACCCTCATGTCCTTCCAAACCCATAATACTTTCATTCATCTTCTGAATACAAATAAAGGTATTTTATTAAAATATGAGAGATTTCTGTCCCTTCATTGTAAGTCTATTCATATGAATGGAACGGTTTAATACAAGTCTCCTGAAGAGACATGATCACTTACAGATTTAATTTAGGATTTTTATTCACACAAAAACACACACTCTTCTGATTGGCTGAGTGCAGTGCGCCTGCAGAGAGACTCCGCCCACACACTCTTCTGATTGGCTGAGTGCAGTGCGCCTGCAGATAGACTCCGCTCACTCACTCTTCTGATAGGCTGAGTGCAGTGCGTCTGCAGAGAGACTCCGCCCACACTCTTCTGATTGGCTGAGTGCAGTGCGTCTGCAGAGAGACTCCGGCCACACTCTTCTGATTGGCTGAGTGCAGTGCGTCTGCAGAGAGACTCCGGCCACACTCTTCTGATTGGCTGAGTGCAGTGCGTCTGCAGAGAGACTCCGCCCACACTCTTCTGATAGGCTGAGTGCAGTGCGTCTGCAGAGAGACTCCGCCCACACTCTTCTGATAGGCTGAGTGCAGTGCGCCTGCAGAGAGACTCCGCCCACATATTCTTAATGTATGCTGACCCTGAACTGGGAGACCCCCATCCATGTTCAGTGTGTGTGTGTTCAGTGACAAGCGTTATGTTTATTATGTGTGTGTTCAGTGACAAGCATTATGTTCATTATGTGTGTGTGTGTGTTCAGGTGTGTGTTCATGCGTTTGGCCAGCATCGGCGTGCTGCTCTTCTCTCTGTGGGTCCAGATCACGTCCTGTGAAAGTTCAAACTGTCCCTGCGGCTACAACCATCAGACCTACCCTGTACGTCTCACACTCTCACTCACTCACTCACTCACTCACTCACTCACTCACTCACTCACTCACTCACTCACTCACTCACTCACTCACTCTCACACACTCACTCACACAAACAAACAAACGTGTTGTCCTGCAGTGCTGGGAGGCTCATGTTGGGCAGGAGATGTATAACCTCGTGATTTTCGCCACACGCACACACACACACTCACACACACACGTATGTTGTGCGTCTCTAAATGAGTGTGTTGTGCTGCAGTGCTGGGAGACTCATGTCGGGCAGGAGATGTACAAGCTCGTGATCTTCGACTTCCTGATCATCGCCGCCGTCACCATCTTCGTGGAGTTTCCCAGGAAGTATGAGATGTTTTGTACAGATGTTTTGAGTTCTGCCTCAGTTTCCCCTGAGGTGTGTGTCTGAGAGTCGTCTGGTTGTTGCAGGATCATCGTGAACCACTGTGACCACGGTTTGGTGAGGTGGTGGGGTCAGCAGGAGTTTGCCGTCCCTCAGAACGTGCTGGAGATCGTCTACGGTCAAACCATCTGCTGGATCGGCACCTTCTACTGCCCCCTGCTGCCCGCCATCAACACCGTCAAATACGTCCTCGTCTTCTACCTCAAGAAGGTCACAACTCAAGCGTGCTTCACAATACATGTTTCAGAGCAGCTTTACAGAAAACACTTGTTTCAGTGTTACAGTTTAGGAAGTGTTCCGTTATCAGTCAGAGACTAGTCTAATGTTATATAAACATGGCAGTGATGTAGAGCTATAGTGTAGTGTGTTATGTGGTTAGTCATGTTAGGCATGTTACTCCCACAGGTGTCTCTGGTGTAATGTGAGCCTGTAGTGTGGTTAGTTATATTAGGGATGGCTCGATACCACAATTTTGGCTTCGGTACGATACCAGAACCTAATACCTCGGTATCGATACTAAATCGATACCACAGGTTAAAAAAAAAAAAAAAACAGTCTCAAAATTTAAGTGACACTTAAAAAAACACTGCTTGAAATTCTCCACTACCAAATGTGCAAAGAAAATGTATCAAATTGTAAAAAAAAAAATTCAGTCAGGGAACATACAGTAGGTTAAATTTTGATTTTGAAAAAAAACCCCTGAAATTATACAATTAAAATAGGTTAATATCTATAATAATAGATTCACATATAATAATAATAATAGAATGAAATGACATGTAAACCATTAGCTGTCATGCATCAACAGAGGTTTATCAACATTTATTGCATTTATTCATCTTGGTTTGGTTACTGTTTGGGTTCATATTAGTTTAATGCATTGCATAAAGTAATGTTAACATGCTAAAAACATGTATTAGTAAATTTAATTTTCTAGGTCATTTAATTACTGATTGATATAGATAGATTAATAAATGCTATATTACTGTTAGGTCAGGTTACCTAATGAATGTTGACAAATGTAGCTTAATTGTAATATTAGTAATATTCATATATGCTTATTGCTCTAGGGGTCACCACAGCGGCACTACTATGCCATTCATTTTACTATCACTAATACTAAAATTAATATTATTCATATTCTTTATTCATTCAAATTCAATTAATATATGTTTGTTTGAAAGTGCAAAAATGATGAGACTAAACTTAATTGGTTCTAGCGTGTCATGCAAGCAGATTTGAGCTTTCGTGTTTACCCTATCATATAATTTATAAGCTCTTATGTATGCGCGGCGCTGTTCGCTGTTCAATGTTCAAAAAAAGTCTAAATTAAATCAGTTGAATGATGGACTAACCTGTCGATCTCGGAACTCTTTCAACAAGTCAAGATGAGCAACTGACAAGTCAAGTGCTTCGGCAAATTTGATGTGTTGCCTCCCCGTTTGCAGAGTGGTGCATTGAGATCTGTTTCTTTACTTTTTCATTACTTTTGTTGGCAAAGTAATGCCTTATTTCACTCATTCTGCTCTCTCTATTTATTAATTTCGGGCGTGTAGAAATTCGAATGAGCTTCGTTTGATCCATCGTGTTCCTCTGTTGTCACCGTTTGCCGGTTTCGCGTGACCCGCGTCAGTTTAGGTAGCGCACTGCCGCCTAGCGGTGAACTTCGAAACAGCAGCGCATCAAATACCGAATTGAACAAAATTATGATATTGTACCGTTTGCAATATAATATATACCGGTATTTTTGCAGTAACGGTATACCGCGCATCCCTATTAGGCATGTTACTCCCACAGGTGTCTCTGGTGTAGTGTGAGCCTGTAGTGTGTTATGTGGTTAGTTATATTAGGCATGTTACTCCCACAGGTGTCTCTGGTGTAGTGTGAGCCTGTAGTGTGTTATGTGGTCAGTTATGTTAGGCATGTTACTCCCACAGGTGTCTCTGGTGTAGTGTGAGCCTGTAGTGTGTTATGTGGTTAGTTATATTAGGCATGTTACTCCCACAGGTGTCTCTGGTGTAGTGTGAGCCTGTAGTGTGTTATGTGGTCAGTTATGTTAGGCATGTTACTCCCACAGGTGTCTCTGGTGTAGCGTGAGCCTGTAGTGTGTTATGTGGTTAGTTATGTTAGGCATGTTACTCCCACAGGTGTCTCTGGTGTAGTGTGAGCCTGTAGTGTGTTATGTGGTTAGTTATGTTAGGCATGTTACTCCCACAGGTGTCTCTGGTGTAGTGTGAGCCTGTAGTGTGTTATGTGGTTAGTTATGTTAGGCATGTTACTCCCACAGGTGTCTCTGGTGTAGTGTGAGCCTGTAGTGTGTTATGTGGTTAGTTATGTTAGGCATGTTACTCCCACAGGTGTCTCTGGTGTAGCGTGAGCCTGTAGTGTGTTATGTGGTTAGTCATGTTAGGCATGTTACTCCCACAGGTGTCTCTGGTGTAGTGTGAGCCTGTAGTGTGTTATGTGGTTAGTCATGTTAGGCATGTTACTCCCACAGGTGTCTCTGGTGTAGCGTGAGCCTGTAGTGTGTTATGTGGTTAGTTATGTTAGGCATGTTACTCCCACAGGTGTCTCTGGTGTAGTGTGAGCCTGTAGTGTGTTATGTGGTTAGTTATGTTAGGCATGTTACTCCAACAGGTGTCTCTGGTGTAGTGTGAGCCTGTAGTGTGTTATGTGGTTAGTTATGTTAGGCATGTTACTCCCACAGGTGTCTCTGGTGAAGCGTGAGCCTGTAGTGTGTTATGTGGTTAGTTATGTTAGGCATGTTACTCCCACAGGTGTCTCTGGTGTAGCGTGAGCCTGTAGTGTGTTATGTGGTTAGTCATGTTAGGCATGTTACTCCCACAGGTGTCTCTGGTGTAGTGTGAGCCTGTAGTGTGTTATGTGGTTAGTTATATTAGGCATGTTACTCCCACAGGTGTCTCTGGTGTAGTGTGAGCCTGTAGTGTGTTATGTGGTTAGTCATGTTAGGCATGTTACTCCCACAGGTGTCTCTGGTGTAGTATGAGCCTGTAGTGTGTTATGTGGTCAGTTATGTTAGGCATGTTACTCCCACAGGTGTCTCTGGTGTAGCGTGAGCCTGTAGTGTGTTATGTGGTTAGTTATGTTAGGCATGTTACTCCCACAGGTGTCTCTGGTGTAGCGTGAGCCTGTAGTGTGTTATGTGGTTAGTTATATTAGGCATGTTACTCCCACAGGTTTCTCTGGTGTAGTGTGAGCCTGTAGTGTGTTATGTGGTTAGTTATGTTAGGCATGTTACTCCCACAGGTGTCTCTGGTGTAGTGTGAGCCTGTAGTGTGTTATGTGGTTAGTTATGTTAGGCATGTTACTCCCACAGGTTTCTCTGGTGTAGTGTGAGCCTGTAGTGTGTTATGTGGTTAGTTATGTTAGGCATGTTACTCCCACAGGTGTCTCTGGTGTAGCGTGAGCCTGTAGTGTGTTATGTGGTTAGTTATGTTAGGCATGTTACTCCCACAGGTGTCTCTGGTGTAGTGTGAGCCTGTAGTGTGTTATGTGGTTAGTTATGTTAGGCATGTTACTCCAACAGGTGTCTCTGGTGTAGTGTGAGCCTGTAGTGTGTTATGTGGTTAGTTATATTAGGCATGTTACTCCCACAGGTGTCTCTGGTGTAGTGTGAGCCTGTAGTGTGTTATGTGGTTAGTTATGTTAGGCATGTTACTCCCACAGGTGTCTCTGGTGTAGTGTGAGCCTGTAGTGTGTTATGTGGTTAGTTATGTTAGGCATGTTACTCCCACAGGTGTCTCTGGTGTAGCGTGAGCCTGTAGTGTGTTATGTGGTTAGTTATGTTAGGCATGTTACTCCCACAGGTGTCTCTGGTGTAGCGTGAGCCTGTAGTGTGTTATGTGGTTAGTCATGTTAGGCATGTTACTCCCACAGGTGTCTCTGGTGTAGTGTGAGCCTGTAGTGTGTTATGTGGTTAGTTATATTAGGCATGTTACTCCCACAGGTGTCTCTGGTGTAGTGTGAGCCTGTAGTGTGTTATGTGGTTAGTCATGTTAGGCATGTTACTCCCACAGGTGTCTCTGGTGTAGTGTGAGCCTGTAGTGTGTTATGTGGTCAGTTATGTTAGGCATGTTACTCCCACAGGTGTCTCTGGTGTAGCGTGAGCCTGTAGTGTGTTATGTGGTTAGTCATGTGGTTAGTCATGTTAGGCATGTTACTCCCACAGGTGTCTCTGGTGTAGCGTGAGCCTGTAGTGTGTTATGTGGTTAGTCATGTTAGGCATGTTACTCCCACAGGTGTCTCTGGTGTAGTGTGAGCCTGTAGTGTGTTATGTGGTTAGTTATATTAGGCATGTTACTCCCACAGGTGTCTCTGGTGTAGTGTGAGCCTGTAGTGTGTTATGTGGTTAGTCATGTTAGGCATGTTACTCCCACAGGTGTCTCTGGTGTAGTGTGAGCCTGTAGTGTGTTATGTGGTTAGTTATGTTAGGCATGTTACTCCCACAGGTGTCTCTGGTGTAGTGTGAGCCTGTAGTGTGTTATGTGGTTAGTTATGTTAGGCATGTTACTCCCACAGGTGTCTCTGGTGTAGCGTGAGCCTGTAGTGTGTTATGTGGTTAGTTATGTTAGGCATGTTACTCCCACAGGTGTCTCTGGTGTAGCGTGAGCCTGTAGTGTGTTATGTGGTTAGTTATGTTAGGCATGTTACTCCCACAGGTGTCTCTGGTGTAGCGTGAGCCTGTAGTGTGTTATGTGGTTAGTTATGTTAGGCATGTTACTCCCACAGGTGTCTCTGGTGTAGCGTGAGCCTGTAGTGTGTTATGTGGTTAGTTATGTTAGGCATGTTACTCCCACAGGTGTCTCTGGTGTAGTGTGAGCCTGTAGTGTGTTATGTGGTTAGTTATGTTAGGCATGTTACTCCCACAGGTGTCTCTGGTGTAGTGTGAGCCTGTAGTGTGTTATGTGGTCAGTTATGTTAGGCATGTTACTCCCACAGGTGTCTCTGGTGTAGCGTGAGCCTGTAGTGTGTTATGTGGTTAGTTATGTTAGGCATGTTACTCCCACAGGTGTCTCTGGTGTAGTGTGAGCCTGTAGTGTGTTATGTGGTTAGTTATGTTAGGCATGTTACTCCCACAGGTGTCTCTGGTGTAGTGTGAGCCTGTAGTGTGTTATGTGGTTAGTTATGTTAGGCATGTTACTCCCACAGGTGTCTCTGGTGTAGTGTGAGCCTGTAGTGTGTTATGTGGTTAGTTATGTTAGGCATGTTACTCCAACAGGTGTCTCTGGTGTAGCGTGAGCCTGTAGTGTGTTATGTGGTTAGTCATGTTAGGCATGTTACTCCCACAGGTGTCTCTGGTGTAGCGTGAGCCTGTAGTGTGTTATGTGGTTAGTTATATTAGGCATGTTACTCCCACAGGTGTCTCTGGTGTAGTGTGAGCCTGTAGTGTGTTATGTGGTTAGTCATGTTAGGCATGTTACTCCCACAGGTGTCTCTGGTGTAGCGTGAGCCTGTAGTGTGTTATGTGGTTAGTTATGTTAGGCATGTTACTCCCACAGGTGTCTCTGGTGTAGCGTGAGCCTGTAGTGTGTTATGTGGTTAGTTATGTTAGGCATGTTACTCCCACAGGTGTCTCTGGTGTAGCGTGAGCCTGTAGTGTGTTATGTGGTTAGTTATGTTAGGCATGTTACTCCCACAGGTGTCTCTGGTGTAGTGTGAGCCTGTAGTGTGTTATGTGGTTAGTTATGTTAGGCATGTTACTCCCACAGGTGTCTCTGGTGTAGCGTGAGCCTGTAGTGTGTTATGTGGTTAGTTATGTTAGGCATGTTACTCCCACAGGTGTCTCTGGTGTAGTGTGAGCCTGTAGTGTGTTATGTGGTCAGTTATGTTAGGCATGTTACTCCCACAGGTGTCTCTGGTGTAGCGTGAGCCTGTAGTGTGTTATGTGGTTAGTTATGTTAGGCATGTTACTCCCACAGGTGTCTCTGGTGTAGTGTGAGCCTGTAGTGTGTTATGTGGTTAGTTATGTTAGGCATGTTACTCCCACAGGTGTCTCTGGTGTAGCGTGAGCCTGTAGTGTGTTATGTGGTTAGTTATATTAGGCATGTTACTCCCACAGGTGTCTCTGGTGTAGTGTGAGCCTGTAGTGTGTTATGTGGTCAGTTATGTTAGGCATGTTACTCCCACAGGTGTCTCTGGTGTAGCGTGAGCCTGTAGTGTGTTATGTGGTTAGTTATGTTAGGCATGTTACTCCCACAGGTGTCTCTGGTGTAGTGTGAGCCTGTAGT
Organism: Rhinichthys klamathensis goyatoka; assembly: GCF_029890125.1. NCBI lineage: Eukaryota > Metazoa > Chordata > Actinopteri > Cypriniformes > Leuciscidae > Rhinichthys > Rhinichthys klamathensis. The sequence goes on along the minus strand of NW_026606743.1, from coordinate 42,827 downwards.
GTGTTATGTGGTTAGTTATGTTAGGCATGTTACTCCCACAGGTGTCTCTGGTGTAGTGTGAGCCTGTAGTGTGTTATGTGGTCAGTTATGTTAGGCATGTTACTCCCACAGGTGTCTCTGGTGTAGCGTGAGCCTGTAGTGTGTTATGTGGTCAGTTATGTTAGGCATGTTACTCCCACAGGTGTCTCTGGTGTAGCGTGAGCCTGTAGTGTGTTATGTGGTTAGTTATGTTAGGCATGTTACTCCCACAGGTGTCTCTGGTGTAGTGTGAGCCTGTAGTTTGTTATGTGGTTAGTTATATTAGGCATGTTACTCCCACAGGTGTCTCTGGTGTAGTGTGAGCCTGTAGTGTGTTATGTGGTTAGTTATATTAGGCATGTTACTCCCACAGGTGTCTCTGGTGTAGTGTGAGCCTGTAGTGTGTTATGTGGTTAGTTATGTTAGGCATGTTACTCCCACAGGTGTCTCGGGTGTAGTGTGAGCCTGTAGTGTGTTATGTGGTTAGTCATGTTATGCATGTTACTCCCACAGGTGTCTCTGGTGTAGTGTGAGCCTGTAGTGTGTTATGTGGTCAGTTATGTTAGGCATGTTACTCCCACAGGTGTCTCTGGTGTAGTGTGAGCCTGTAGTGTGTTATGTGGTTAGTTATGTTAGGCATGTTACTCCCACAGGTGTCTCTGGTGTAGTGTGAGCCTGTAGTGTGTTATGTGGTCAGTTATGTTAGGCATGTTACTCCCACAGGTGTCTCTGGTGTAGTGTGAGCCTGTAGTGTGTTATGTGGTTAGTTATGTTAGGCATGTTACTCCCACAGGTGTCTCGGGTGTAGTGTGAGCCTGTAGTGTGTTATGTGGTTAGTTATGTTAGGCATGTTACTCCCACAGGTGTCTCTGGTGTAGTGTGAGCCTGTAGTGTGTTATGTGGTTAGTTATGTTAGGCATGTTACTCCCACAGGTGTCTCTGGTGTAGTGTGAGCCTGTAGTGTGTTATGTGGTTAGTTATGTTAGGCATGTTACTCCCACAGGTGTCTCTGGTGTAGTGTGAGCCTGTAGTGTGTTATGTGGTTAGTCATGTTAGGCATGTTACTCCCACAGGTGTCTCTGGTGACCAACTGTCGTCCCGCTACTCGCCCGTTCCGAGCGTCCAGTTCCCACTTCTTCTTCCTGGTGGTGTTGCTGATCGGCTTGGCTCTGGCATCAGTTCCCGTCACCGTCAGTATTGCAGAGTGAGTCCACGCATCACGACACGCATCACAGTCCGTATCAAACATGCCTCACAACATGCTTCACAACACGCATCATGACACGCATTACAACCCACTTCTCAGCACCGGTCCGCTCTCCTCATGGCGGTGTGTTCCAGTGTTAAACACGCCTCTCAGTGTTGGTTATACTCTCCTGTGCGGTGTGTGTGCAGGATCCAGGCGTCGCGAGCGTGTGGCCCGTTCATCAACTACAGCACCTCATGGCAGGTGGTGCCGCGGGGGATTACCCAGCTGCCCCTGGGCCTGCGCTCGTTCCTGCTAGCGCTCGCCTCCGAGGCCTTCGCCGTGTCCTTCTTCGTCATCACCTGGTGAGCATCATCTTCATCACTCTCTGCTGTATCGCTGGATCCTTTACGTGTGCAATGAACATTTCATTTTACCATTCAGTTTAAGACTTTACAAACTTGTGCTTTACCTAATTTGGTGTTCTGGGTCAAAATGACCCGCCTACGAGAGATTGCTTGTAAATCTCTTATTATGCCATTATCTCCAAATACTGGATTCAGTCTTTTTGGTCAACTTGAGGCCTGTGATCAATCAGTGACAAAAAACCTCTGCTAACCCAAAGAAAACAAGTTAATAAAAGTTTGAATCCAGTATTCTGTGATAATAGAGCAATTTTTCATGGTGTACCAAGGTGGAAAATAAACCCCCCAAGCACACAAATGATCGTAGTATTTTTGAGAAGTTGTGATACTCTGTGTGAACAAATTCAGTTTTAGTCCAATACGATAACATTAACTAGCATTTGCAGGAAGCAGAAAATCCCGTCCCTGTCAAAGTGACCAGAACACATGTGGGATAAACTGTGTGTGTGTGTGTGTGTTGCAGTCTGGGGATGTTCTATGTGATCGCTCTGGCTGGAGCTCATAAGCGTGTGATTGAACAGCTCCGAGATCAGCTGGCCATGGTGAGTCTCCACAGGATGAGGAAGATGATGATAATGATGATGATGATGAGTGTGTGTTTCTGTGTGAGCAGGAAGGCCGGGACAAGCGTTTCCTCATCCAGAAGTTGTATCAGGCCCAGCAGGCCACATTCAGGCGTTCTGCAGACGCCAAGGGTTTGAGCAGGAACCGATACGATGCTGGACTGTGTTTAGTGGAGCCGTCAGTGGTGCTGGAGACTCAGGCCTGACCCAGCGACCCGTCAACCCAGCTACCCAATGACCCAGCTACCCATTGACCCAGCGAACCATCGAACCATTGACTCATCAAACACACTCGCTCAATGGAGCCGTCAGTGGTGCTGTAGACTCAGGCCTGACCCAGCGATCTGTCAACCCAGCTACCCAATGACCCAGCTACCCACTGACCCAGCGAACCGTCAACCCAGCTACCCAATGACCCAGCTACCCACTGACCCAGCGAACCGTCAACCCAGCTACCCAATGACCCAGCTACCCATCGACCAAGCGAACCATCGACTCATCAAACACACTCGCTCAGTGGAGCTGTTAGTGGTTCTAGAGACTCAGGCATGACCCAGCACCCATCGACCCAGCGAACACACTCGCTCAGTGGAGCGGCTCCTGAACACACTAACTCGCCTAACACTACACCCTGTTTACTACACTAATGTCTTATTAGAGTGATTTTTGCTCTGTGTTTACAAAATGTACAAAAGTTTTGAGAATATCCCATTGTTGTGAGTGAACTGCTTTACTATCTGCACAATAAACCCATAAAACATCAAATACAGAAGATTTGAGAGATTTTCATCTGACTGAGTAACATTTAGGATGCCATACTGAGAATTTAGCTGTGTTTGATTAACTCAGATTGAACTACTACTGCAAAAATTCAGTTGTCAATCATGGAATTAACTTGCTGTATTTTGCGGTTATAAAAGGACATTTCTGGCCCAGTTTGTTTTTTGACATGTTAAATAATTGTAAGTAACCCAATGGAATCTGTGTTTATCTGTTCAGCTTCTGCAGTTACTCCCTGCTAGTTAACGGATACACTGTTATGTGGGGAAAGCGTCTTTCTCCAGAGATGGGAGGCATTTGATAATTATGGATTTGTTTGCAAATGTTTTCTTTATATTCATTCACTGAAATTCATACAGGTACAATACATATTATAGAACTTATGATCATTACTATGCTCTAATACAACACATTGACTCCTTTCTTAAACAAAAAGTATGATGAAACAGCGCAATTTATGTTAATAGTTATTAAACGTTTAGCGTTAAAACATTTATTTTAGCAAATTAAACATTTATGTGGAAAAAATTGGTCTTTACGCTGTCTTTTAAGTCAAGTCAAGTCATCTTCATTTATATAGCGCTTTTAACAATGTAGATTGTTTCAAAGCAGCTTTACAGAGATAAACATACAATTTACGGTAACAGAGATTGTTTTGGCTTTATAGCGATTTTTGAATAATGTTATTTCCAGCTAAAGTTAGTTTTGATTGATTCTCTTCCAGCAAATTGTCATTATCATTATTTAAGAAAAAAAAAACGAAAATATGTTAGGAATATTTTTCGACAGTCTGGGACTTTTATTTTGACGGGCTGCTACATGATGTTGGAGGCTTTTATTTTGACGGGCTGCTGTATGATATTCGAGGCTTTTATTTTGACGGGCTGCTACATGATATTCGAGGCTTTTATTTTGACGGGCTGCTGTATGATATTCGAGGCTTTTATTTTGACGGGCTGCTGTATGATAGTCAAGGCTTTTATTTTGACGGGCTGCTCGCGGATATCGGGGCCCGTGAGCGCAGAGAAGCTTCTGTCCGTCGCGAATCTTCGCAAATAAAATCGAGATCGATATAAAAGCAGTAATGATCGCGCAGCAGCGTGTTAGTGCACTTTAAACACATCTGCAGGTGAGCGTGTGACCGTCCGTATCAGCTCTATAGATGTCAGTGTAAATAATAAACATGTAGAGCAGAAGTGAGCATAATGATTCATTCTGCATTAATATAGTGTTAATTACACGTGACAGCCTGTAGACATTGAGTTTCAGTCACTCGAGTTTAAATTATAAGTGATCCTGAAGACGTGTGTTTGTGTGTGTGTGTGTGAAGTCACTTTGTTTATATGGCGCTTTATACCACAAATTGTGTGTGTGTTTTATAATTATTTGTGTTTAGACAAGTAGAAGAGAGAAGTAGCTCCGGCTACAATAATGTTCTTCCGCGAGACGCATGCAGTTCTGTTGAGTACCGCTAGAGCGGCTGCAGCTTTAATCATATATAATCGGGGTTTGAAATTAACTTTCTCTCACTCACCGGCCAATTTGGCTACTAAATCTTTAAGTTACCGGACATTCAGAACTTCTGCTAACCAAAAAAAAAAAATATATATATATATATATGTTATAAAATTTGGATTTCTTATTCAAACAAAATCCTGTCATCCTCTTTCATCCTCATGCTTATTAGGTGGACAGATCAATACAGTACAAAGAACATCAAAAAACATTTTTTTAGGATGTTGTAAAATAATAATGTCTTTTCTGTTAACCAAATGTTATAATCTTCGCTATTGCTTCAGTGCAAATGAACAAGCGCGCCGTTATTTGTTGCGTAGTGACGTGTGTGTTTAAGTAAGCCAGAAATGCGCTGATTCTGCGCAATACGCTGTATTTAAAGGGGTGGTTGATTATGATTTCACTTTTTTAACTTTAGTTAATGTTGCTGTTTGAGCATAAACAACATCTGCAAATTTCAAAGCAAAGGGAGATATTTTCATTTACAGAAATCACTTTTTAAGGACTACAACAAACAGCTGGTAGGGACTACACAAGCTTCTTCACGGGTTAGTGACATCACAAACCCAATATTTACATAAACCCTGAAGAAGGCTGTTTGTGCCGCTACGCGTGGGTTGTTTTTTTTCCCCCATGTCTTTTAAATTTTCTATTATGAAATAGCCAGTCAAATAAAGGCTTTTTATCAATTCCTAAGAAGAGTGCCTTGGATTTCCTTCTACTACATGGAATTCCCGATCCCAAAGAGCACCTTCATACACTTTTTTTGAACTCCTTGAGCACCCTGGACATTTTTTTCCCTTTTTTCCCTTTTACATAAACCCTGCCTCACAACAAAAGCCTCTATATGGCTCTGGTAAGCAGCAGCTCTTGAAGCTCCGCCCCCTGTGCCGGGAGCAGCAGCTCATTTGCATTTAAAGAGCCCACACACAAAACGATGCATTTTTGCTCACCCTCAAAAAAAGGCCAATTTTAACATGCTATAAAAAATTATCTGTCAACAAGAGTGTCTGGTGCTCGAGAACGCAAGCCTTGAAAAAAGTAGTTGGTTTTTACCCGCATCTGGCGGGTTGGCAGATCTTAATTTCAAACCCTGTATATAATATATTATGTATGAATGTGTTATTGGTGTTATTTGAATGTGTTCAGAGCGTCACAGTGAGTCGGGTCGGGTCATGGCGTCGGGTCCAGAGGCCGTCCACTACATCCACCTCCACAACTCCAGCCAGTCGGTTCTGGAAGCCCTGAGATCCCAGCGGCGTAAAGGCCTGTTCTGCGACGTCACGGTGCGCATCCACGACGCCTCGCTGCGGGCCCACGCCTGCGTGCTAGCGGCCGGGAGCCCCTTCTTCCAGGACAAGCTCCTGCTGGGCCACTCGGAGATCTCGGTGCCGCCGCTGGTGCCGGCGGAGACGGTGCGGCAGCTCGTGGACTTCATGTACAGCGGCTCGCTAGTCGTGCTACACTCGCAGGCTCTCTGCATCCTCACCGCCGCCTCCATCCTGCAGATCAAGACCGTCATCGACGAGTGCACGCAGATCATCTCGCAGCGCCGCGGAGGCGGGGCCCCCGGCGGAGGGGCGGGGCCTAAGCAGGAGGAGGGCGGGGCCGACGGGAAGGGGCGGGAGAGCGCGGCGCTGACGGGCTACGGCTACGACTGCGCATCGGACATGGCGGCCGCTCTGGGAGGCGGAGCTCAAGCGGAGGGCGGCGGGCTGGAAGGGGGCGGAGTCGGTGCTCTAATGCCCCTCAGCGAGTTAGGAGGCGGGGCTATGTGTCGAGGGGAGGGGCTTGGTGTTGCAGGGGGCGGGGCCATGCTGAAGCCCTCGAGCTGCTCGCAGGAGATCAGCTACATGTTGAGCGCGGAGCGCGGCGCGGCGAATGAGCGCGGGCCGATGGCGGAGGAGTACGGCGGCGTGGGGGAGGAGCTGGTGAGCGGGGTGGAGCGATTCAGCGAAGACGACGAGAGAGACGCGCACGACGCAGACAGAGACGCCGACAGAGACAGACAGACTGCGCACACGCGCAAACAGAGGCAGCCGCTGAGACTGCAGGTAATGCTACGCTCACATTTGTCAAACAGATTAGCATTGGCTGAGATGCGTGTGTGTTGGTGCAGGTGCTAAACAGAGATTAGCATTAGCTGTGATGCGTGTGTGTTGGTGCAGGTGCTAAACAGAGATTAGCATTAGCTGTGATGCGTGTGTGTTGGTGCAGGTGCTAAACAGAGATTAGCATTAGCTGTGATGCGTGTGTGTTGGTGCAGGTGCTAAACAGAGATTAGCATTAGCTGTGATGCGTGTGTGTTGGTGCAGGTGCTGGGCGGCGAGCAGGTGGTGGTGAAGAACGAGGGCGTGCAGGAAGGGGAGGGGCTGTTTGAGATGGACGAGAGAGGAAACGCATCACACAGCTCACACCAGCCCAGCTACGCACAGGTAACACACACACACACACACACACACTGTGACACGTGGCTCACACCAGCCCAGCTACGCACAGGTAACACACACACACACACACACACACTGTGACACGTGGCTCACACCAGCCCAGCTACGGACAGGTAACACACACACACACACACACACACACACACTGTGACACGTGGCTCACACCAGCCCAGCTACGCACAGGTAACACACACACACACACACACACACACACTGTGACACGTGGCTCACACCAGCCCAGCTACGGACAGGTAACACACACACACACACACTGTGACACGTGGCTCACACCAGCCCAGCTACGCACAGGTAACACACACACACAACACACACACACACACTGTGACACGTGGCTCACACCAGCCCAGCTACGGACAGGTAACACAAACACACACACACACACACACACTGTGACACGTGGCTCACACCAGCCCAGCTACGGACAGGTAACACACACACACACACACTGTGACACGTGGCTCACACCAGCCCAGCTACGCACAGGTAACACACACACACACACACACACACACTGTGACACGTGGCTCACACCAGCCCAGCTACGCACAGGTAACACACACACACACACACTGTGACACGTGGCTCACACCAGCCCAGCTACGCACAGGTAACACACACACACACACACACACACACTGTGACACGTGGCTCACACCAGCCCAGCTACGGACAGGTAACACACACACACACACACTGTGACACGTGGCTCACACCAGCCCAGCTACGCACAGGTAACACACACACACAACACACACACACACACTGTGACACGTGGCTCACACCAGCCCAGCTACGGACAGGTAACACAAACACACACACACACACACACACTGTGACACGTGGCTCACACCAGCCCAGCTACGCACAGGTAACACACACACACACACACACACACACTGTGACACGTGGCTCACACCAGCCCAGCTACGGACAGGTAACACACACACACACACACTGTGACACGTGGCTCACACCAGCCCAGCTACGCACAGGTAACACACACACACAACACACACACACTGTGACACGTGGCTCACACCAGCCCAGCTACGGACAGGTAACACAAACACACACACACACACACACTGTGACACGTGGCTCACACCAGCCCAGCTACGCACAGGTAACACACACACACACACACACACACACTGTGACACGTGGCTCACACCAGCCCAGCTACGGACAGGTAACACACACACACACACACACACACACACACTGTGACACGTGGCTCACACCAGCCCAGCTACGCACAGGTAACACACACACACACACACACACACACTGTGACACGTGGCTCACACCAGCCCAGCTACGCACAGGTAACACAAACACACACACACACACACACTGTGACACGTGGCTCACACCAGCCCAGCTACGCACAGGTAACACACACACACACACACACACACACTGTGACACGTGGCTCACACCAGCCCAGCTACGGACAGGTAACACACACACACACACACACACACACTGTGACACGTGGCTCACACCAGCCCAGCTACGCACAGGTAACACACACACACACACACACACACACTGTGACACGTGGCTCACACCAGCCCAGCTACGGACAGGTAACACAAACACACACACACACACACACACTGTGACACGTGGCTCACACCAGCCCAGCTACGCACAGGTAACACACACACACACACACACACACACACACACACTGTGACACACGGCTCACACCAGCCCATCTACGGACAGGTAACACAAACACACACACACACTGTGACACGTGGCTCACACCAGCCCATCTACGGACAGGTAACACAAACACACACACACACACACACACACACACACACACACACACACACACACACACTGTGACACGTGGCTCACACCAGCCCAGCTACGGACAGGTAACACAAACACACACACACACTGTGACACGTGGCTCACACCAGCCCATCTACGGACAGGTAACACAAACACACACACACACACACACACACACTGTGACACGTGGCTCACACCAGCCCAACTACGCACAGGTAATACACACACACACTGTGACACACGGCTCACACCAGCCCATCTACGGACAGGTAACACAAACACACACACACACACTGTGACACGTGGCTCACACCAGCCCATCTACGCACAGGTAACACACACACACACACACTGTGACACACGGCTCACACCAGCCCATCTACGGACAGGTAACACAAACACACACACACACACACACACACACACACTGTGACACGTGGCTCACACCAGCCCAGCTACGCACAGGTAATACACACACACACTGTGACACGTGGCTCACACCAGCCCATCTACGCACAGGTAACAAACACACACACACACTGTGATACGTGGCTCACACCAGCCCATCTACGGACAGGTAACACAAACACACACACACACACACACACACACACACTGTGACACGTGGCTCACACCAGCCCAGCTACGCACAGGTAATACACACACACACTGTGACACACGGCTCACACCAGCCCATCTACGGACAGGTAACACAAACACACACACACACACTGTGACACGTGGCTCACACCAGCCCATCTACGCACAGGTAACACACACACACACACACTGTGACACACGGCTCACACCAGCCCATCTACGCACAGGTAACACACACATACACTTTCACACAGGCGGCAGAAACGAGTGTGTTTGTGTGTTTCAGGGCGGGTTCTACGAGGACTCCGGCGTGTTCCCGGGCGGCTTCTGGTCTCAGGCGGATCCGCAGGCGTCTCTGGGCTCGAACCCGCGTGGCCGGGTCAACAAACCACTCTCGCCGCCGCAACCAGCCTCGCAGAACCTCGGCAGCCAGGTCTGACCCGCCGCTACAGTCGTGTGTAACGCGTAACACGCTTCTGACCCGCCGCTACAGTCGTGTGTAACGCGTAACACGCTTCTGACCCGCCGCTACAGTCGTGTGTAACGCGTAACACGCTCCTAACCCGCCGCTACAGTCGTGTGTAACGCGTAACATGCTCCTGACCCGCCGCTACAGTCGTGTGTAACGCGTAACACGCTCCTGACCCGCCGCTACAGTCGTGTGTAACGCGTAACACGCTCCTGACCCGCCGCTACAGTCGTGTGTAACGCGTAACATGCTCCTGACCCGCCGCTACAGTCGTGTGTAACGCGTAACATGCTCCTGACCCGCCGCTACAGTCGTGTGTAACGCGTAACACGCTCCTGACCCGCCGCTACAGTCGTGTGTAACGCGTAACACGCTTCTGACCCGCCGCTACAGTCGTGTGTAACGCGTAACACGCTCCTGACCCGCCGCTACAGTCGTGTGTAACGCGTAACACGCTTCTGACCCGCCGCTACAGTCGTGTGTAACGCGTAACATGCTCCTGACCCGCCGCTACAGTCGTGTGTAACGCGTAACACGCTCCTGACCCGCCGCTACAGTCGTGTGTAACGCGTAACACGCTTCTGACCCGCCGCTACAGTCGTGTGTAACGCGTAACACGCTCCTGACCCGCCGCTACAGTCGTGTGTAACGCGTAACACGCTTCTGACCCGCCGCTACAGTCGTGTGTAACGCGTAACACGCTCCTGACCCGCCGCTACAGTCGTGTGTAACGCGTAACACGCTCCTGACCCGCCGCTACAGTCGTGTCTAACGCGTAACACGCTTCTGACCCGCCGCTACAGTCGTGTGTAACGTGTAACACCCCTCTAACCCGCCGCTACAGTCGTGTGTAACGCGTAACACGCTCCTAACCCGCCGCTACAGTCGTGTGTAACGCGTAACACGCTCCTGACCCGCCGCTACAGTCGTGTGTAACGTGTAACACCCCTCTAACCCGCCGCTACAGTCGTGTGTAACGCGTAACACGCTCCTGGCCCGCCGCTACAGTCGTGTGTAACGCGTAACACGCTCCTAACCCGCCGCTACAGTCGTGTGTAACGCGTAACACACCTCTAACCCGCCGCTACAGTCGTGTGTAATGTGTAACACGCTTCTGACCCGCCGCTACAGTCGTGTGTAACGCGTAACACGCTTCTGGCCCGCCGCTACAGTCGTATGTAACGCGTAACACGCTCCTGGCCCGCCGCTACAGTCGTGTGTAACGCGTAACATGCTCCTGACCCGCCGCTACAGTCGTGTGTAACGCGTAACACGCTCCTAACCTGCCGCTACAGTCGTGTGTAACGCGTAACACGCTCCTAACCCGCGGCTACAGTCGTGTGTAACGCGTAACACGCTCCTGACCCGCCGCTACAGTCGTGTGTAACGCGTAACACCCCTCTAACCCGCCGCTACAGTCGTGTGTAGCGCGTAACACGCTCCTGACCCGCCGCTACAGTCGTGTGTAACGCGTAACACGCTTCTGACCCGCCGCTAGTCGTGTGTAACGTGTAACACGCCTCTAACCCGCCGCTACAGTCGTGTGTAACGCGTAACATGCTCCTGACCCGCCGCTACAGTCGTCTGTAACGCGTAACACGCTCCTGACCCGCCGCTACAGTCGTGTGTAACGCGTAACACGCTCCTGACCCGCCGCTACAGTCGTGTGTAACGCGTAACACGCTCCTGACCCGCCGCTACAGTCGTGTGTAACGCGTAACACGCTCCTGACCCGCCGCTACAGTCGTGTGTAACGCGTAACACGTTCCTGGCCCGCCGCTACAGTCGTGTGTAACGCGTAACACGCTTCTGACCCGCCGCTACAGTCGTGTGTAACGCGTAACACGCTCCTGACCCGCCGCTACAGTCGTGTGTAACGCGTAACACGTTCCTGGCCCGCCGCTACAGTCGTGTGTAACGCGTAACACGCTTCTGACCCGCCGCTACAGGCGTGTGTAACGCGTAACACGTTCCTGGCCCGCCGCTACAGTCGTGTGTAACGCGTAACACGCTTCTGACCCGCCGCTACAGTCGTGTGTAACGCGTAACACGTTCCTGGCCCGCCGCTACAGTCGTGTGTAACGCGTAACATGCTCCTGACCCGCCGCTACAGTCGTGTGTAACGCGTAACACGCTCCTGACCCGCCGCTACAGTCGTGTGTAACGCGTAACACGCTCCTGACCCGCCGCTACAGTCGTGTGTAACGCGTAACACGTTCCTGGCCCGCCGCTACAGTCGTGTGTAACGCGTAACACGCTTCTGACCCGCCGCTACAGTCGTGTGTAACGCGTAACACGCTCCTGACCCGCCGCTACAGTCGTGTGTAACGCGTAACACGTTCCTGGCCCGCCGCTACAGTCGTGTGTAACGCGTAACACGCTTCTGACCCGCCGCTACAGTCGTGTGTAACGCGTAACACGTTCCTGGCCCGCCGCTACAGTCGTGTGTAACGCGTAACACGCTTCTGACCCGCCGCTACAGTCGTGTGTAACGCGTAACACGCTCCTGACCCGCCGCTACAGTCGTGTGTAACGCGTAACACGCTCCTGACCCGCCGCTACAGTCGTGTGTAACGCGTAACACGTTCCTGGCCCGCCGCTACAGTCGTGTGTAACGCGTAACACGCTTCTGACCCGCCGCTACAGTCGTGTGTAACGCGTAACACGCTCCTGACCCGCCGCTACAGTCGTGTGTAACGCGTAACACGCTCCTGACCCGCCGCTACAGTCGTGTGTAACGCGTAACACGCTCCTGACCCGCCGCTACAGTCGTGTGTAACGCGTAACACGCTTCTGACCCGCCGCTAGTCGTGTGTAACGTGTAACACGCCTCTAACCCGCCGCTACAGTCGTGTGTAACGCGTAACACGCTCCTGACCCGCCGCTACAGTCGTGTGTAACGCGTAACACGTTCCTGGCCCGCCGCTACAGTCGTGTGTAACGCGTAACACGCTCCTGACCCGCCGCTACAGTCGTGTGTAATGTGTAACACGCTCCTGACCCGCCGCTACAGTCGTGTGTAATGTGTAACACGCTCCTGACCCGCCGCTACAGTCGTGTGTAACGCGTAACACGCTCCTGACCCGCCGCTACAGTCGTGTGTAACGCGTAACACGCTCCTGACCCGCCGCTACAGTCGTGTGTAACGCGTAACACGCTCCTGACCCGCCGCTACAGTCGTGTGTAACGCGTAACACGTTCCTGGCCCGCCGCTACAGTCGTGTGTAACGCGTAACACGTTCCTGGCCCGCCGCTACAGTCGTGTGTAACGCGTAACACGTTCCTGGCCCGCCGCTACAGTCGTGTGTAACGCGTAACACGCTCCTGACCCGCCGCTACAGTCGTGTGTAACGCGTAAAACGTTCCTGGCCCGCCGCTACAGTCGTGTGTAACGCGTAACACGTTCCTGGCCCGCCGCTACAGTCGTGTGTAACGCGTAACACGTTCCTGGCCCGCCGCTACAGTCGTGTGTAACGCGTAACACGTTCCTAACCTGCCGCTACAGTCGTGTGTAACGCGTAACACGTTCCTGGCCCGCTCTGCTAACGCACGTCTCTCTGTCCTCAGATGCTGTTCCAGTTTCCTGCCAGCGAATCACAGAGCCAGTCCTTCTTTGTGGGCGGACCCATGGTGATCGACGGCTTGGCTGATTCGTGCCAGCAGGCCCCGCCCCCTGCTCCTCTGACCCCGGCTCCGCCCCCCTCCACCCCAGCATGCATTGCAGGTCCGAGCTTTGCACCGCAGGGCTCCGAGACGTCCTTTGACTGCAGCCACTGCGGGAAGTCTCTGCGCTCCCGCAAGAACTACAGCAAACACATGTTCATACACTCCGGTATGTGCAAGAACTACAGCAAACACTTTCAGAATGATGTTTTTCCAGCTGATGAACGATAAAACATTAACAGCCAATCAGAATCTATCCTGCTTTAACGAGCTTTAGCATTTAAAGCAACAGACGAGAAAATTGCAGCGCTTTTAATAAAAAGACTGTGAAGATACTAATTTAGTCATGGTTATAGTTATCTGCTGGTGTGAGCGCTAATATAGTAATCATTATACTTATCGTTAGAATTATCGTTATAGCTATTATCCGCTGGTGTGAGCGCTTATGTAGTAATTATTATAGTCATCTGTATAACTATCATTATAGCTATTATCTGCTGGTGTGTGCGCCAATATATAGTAATCATTATAGTTATCGTTATAATTAAATAGAGAATTAAAAAACTAAAACGGCCAGTAGGAGGTGGCAAGTAACTGTCTATGTTAATGAATCATTCATTCGATCAATTCGTTCAGACAACTGATTCATTTATGAACAAAGCAAGTGACTGTCTTTATGAATGGGTCATTGAATCATTGACTCACTAGATTCGTTTGAAACGCAGACTCATTCATAAATGTAACACCTGTGTTTGCTCGGAGATGCGCAGCGGTTCAGCTGCGATTTTGTTTGGAACTATTTTTTCACTTAACATAGTGATTGCTATCAGGATGATACATTCAACCAGCATAATGTGTGTGTGTGTGTGTGTGTGCAGGCCAGAAGCCGCACCAGTGCAGCATCTGCTGGCGCTCGTTCTCTCTGCGGGACTACCTGCTGAAGCACATGGTGGTGCACACGGGTGTGCGGGCCTTCCAGTGCTCCGTCTGCAGCAAACGCTTCACGCAGAAGAGCTCGCTGAACGTGCACATGCGCACGCACCGCGTGGAGCGCACCTTCACCTGCGCCGTGTGCCAGCGCGCCTTCACCCACCGCACGCTGCTGGAGAGACACGCCCTGCAGCACCAGCACACGCCCAGCAAACCCAGCAATCCCAGCAGCCACCTGGAGCAGGGCGGGCCCAGCGGGCCGGGCGGAGCCTCCTAGACCGCTTTAGCGGGATCTTCACACAAGCATGAAGATCAGCCCATGATTTACTCTCCCTCAAGCCATCCGAGGTGTGTATGACACTCTTCTCTCAGACGAACGCAATCAGAGTTATGTCCTGGATCTTCCAAGCTTTATAATGGCAGTGAATGGTTGTAGTGCATCTATCCATCATAAAAGTGCATCTATCCATCATAAAAGTGCATCTGTCCGTCATAAAAGTGCATCTGTCCATCATAAAAGTGCATCTGTCCATCATAAAAGTGCATCTGTCCATCATTAAAGTGCATCTGTCCATCATTAAAGTGCATCTGTCCATCATTAAAGTGCATATATTCATCATAAAAGTACATCTATCCATCATAAAAGTGCATCTATCCATCATAAAAGTGCATCTATCCATCATAAAAGTGCATCTATCCATCATAAAAGTGCATCTATCCATCATAAAAGTACATCTATCCATCATAAAAGTGCATCTATCCATCATAAAAGTGCATCTATCCATCATAAAAGTGCATCTATCCATCATAAAAGTGCATCTATCCATCATAAAAGTGCATCTGTCCGTCATAAAAGTGCATCTGTCCATCATAAAAGTGCATCTGTCCATCATAAAAGTGTATCTGTCCGTCATAAAAGTGCATCTGTCCATCATAAAAGTGCATCTGTCCATCATAAAAGTACATCTATCCATCATAAAAGTGCATCTGTCCATCATAAAAGTGCATCTGTCCATCATAAAAGTGCATCTGTCCATCATAAAAGTGCATCTATCCATCATAAAAGTGCATCTATCCATCATAAAAGTGCATCTATCCATCATAAAAGTACATCTGTCCATCATAAAAGTACATCTATCCATCATAAAAGTGCATCTGTCCATCATAAAAGTGCATCTGTCCATCATAAAAGTGCATCTGTCCATCATTAAAGTGCATCTGTCCATCATTAAAGTGCATCTGTCCATCATTAAAGTGCATATATTCATCATAAAAGTACATCTATCCATCATAAAAGTGCATCTATCCATCATAAAAGTGCATCTATCCATCATAAAAGTGCATCTATCCATCATAAAAGTGCATCTATCCATCATAAAAGTACATCTATCCATCATAAAAGTGCATCTATCCATCATAAAAGTACATCTATCCATCATAAAAGTGCATCTGTCCATCATAAAAGTACATCTATCCATCATAAAAGTGCATCTATCCATCATAAAAGTACATCTATCCATCATAAAAGTGCATCTGTCCATCATAAAAGTACATCTATCCATCATAAAAGTGCATCTATCCATCATAAAAGTACATCTATCCATCATAAAAGTGCATCTGTCCATCATAAAAGTGCATCTATCCATCATAAAAGTGCATCTATCCATCATAAAAGTACATCTATCCATCATAAAAGTGCATCTATCCATCATAAAAGTGCATCTATCCATCATAAAAGTACATCTATCCATCATAAAAGTGCATCTATCCATCATAAAAGTGCATCTATCCATCATAAAAGTGCATCTATCCATCATAAAAGTGCATCTATCCATCATAAAAGTACATCTATCATCATAAAAGTGCATCTATCCATCATAAAAGTGCATCTATCCATCATAAAAGTGCATCTGTCCATCATAAAAGTGCATCTGTCCATCATAAAAGTGCATCTATCCATCATAAAAGTGCATCTATCCATCATAAAAGTACATCTATCCATCATAAAAGTGCATCTATCCATCATAAAAGTCCATCTGTCCATCATAAAAGTGCATCTGTCCATCATAAAAGTGCATCTATCCATCATAAAAGTGCATCTGTCCATCATAAAAGTGCATCTATCCATCATAAAAGTGCATCTATCCATCATAAAAGTACATCTATCCATCATAAAAGTGCATCTATCCATCATAAAAGTCCATCTGTCCATCATTAAAGTGCATCTGGCCATCATAAAAGTGCATCTGTCCATCATAAAAGTGCATCTGTCCATCATTAAAGTGCATCTGTCCATCATTAAAGTGCATCTGTCCATCATTAAAGTGCATCTGTCCATCATTAAAGTGCTCCACAGGCTGCAGGGGGTTAATAAAGGTCTTCTGAAGTGAAGCAATGCGTTCGTGTAAAAAAAATACCCACATTTAAAACTTTATTGACTAAAATAGCTAGCTTCCGGCTTAGAAGCTAAAGTTTGGAAGAGCCAGGACATTGTTTAATGTAACTCAGATTGTGTTGGCCTGGGAGAAGAGTGGCACACACACCTCGGATGGCGTGAGGGAGAGTAAATCCCGGGCTGATCTTCACGTTTGGGTGACCGATCCCTTTAACTCGCTCTCTCACTCCTCACACTCACCAACAACCCAGAAACCTCATGAAACACACAGACCTCATGGAGTGACTCACACTAAACGCAGTCCTGGCGCCTGTTTCAGTGTTTTACGTCTTTAATCTGTTTCTTACGTGTTTTCATGGACTCATCAGAAACCACAATGACCTCAGGACCTGAAGACACTTCAGAGCAGATTTATTACCTCCATTTTTTATTTTAACATCAACCTCCATTTTTACATTTTTTTATCAAGTATATGCTAAAATGCTATTTTTATGGTGATATGATATGTTTGGCTTCTATGCTGCGGGATCGTGGGATCTCAGTACTCGCTTCGGCTCTGGTATCTAGCATGTGCTCGCTTTACGCTGCATGAGTCTGCATTAAATGCATTGTGACGTTCCTCCGCCTGCGACTCCTTTCTTTATCTTCAGATCCCGGATCGTGTGTGTCACGACAGGAACGGGTCCATGAAGACTGGCTGGAGATCGAGTCAGGCGCTGTTGGAAGACCTAGAGTGTCTAACTTATTCTGCAAACAGCTGTAAATAATAATGAATGGAAGCTTGTTTACGCCACATTAAAAAATACAAATAAAGTTAATTTCTTTCTCAGAATTCAGTTTTTTCCGCCATTTTTTAAGAGGTGATTGAGACTTTTCTCTCACAATTCCTAGTTTGAATTGCTCAATTCTGACTTCTTACAGCTCAGAATAAATAAAAAAGTCTGAATTGTGAGATAAAGAGTAAAATTACATTTTTGTTTTATTTTATTTTACTCCGTGGCGAAAACGAGCCTAATTCTAAATCTATGATTCCTGCCATCTTAAAAATACAGCGTCTTTGTTGGCATGTCTGATTCCACGAAGAACCTTTATAAAGGTTCATATAAATATCATCCATGGAATCGTTACACAAATGATTCTTTGAGGTTCATTAAACTACTCAAATAAAACAAGGTTTTAGCAATCTTCCGCTTCATATTTAGTGTCTGAATCTGAATCGAGATTAATCTCTTTTCATTTACAATATGACTGCACTCAATTGGTAAACAATCCTATTCCTCTGATTTAATCTACTACTTGTGTTTCTTTCAGTTAGGTTAAAACAGTCATTATAACAATGTTATATTTATGTTTACCCTTCTGAAATAAGTTCATCCAGACCTCTTGAAAAGCTCTGGACTGAACGGACTCTTCGCTAAACTTCCCTTTCAGTAACATTAAACATTAACAGATAACGAACATGAGCTGTCAGGTCTGTAGTTTGTTTGTGTCGACTGCGCCTGCAGTGGATCAGCAGCGCATGCGCCGTTACTCGCGTCTAAAAGAATCGACTCCTTTAGTGAATCGCTGTGGATTCAGTCGCTAGTCTCCGTTTGATAGAATCGACTCCTTAAATGAATCAGACTTGAGTCAGTCCAGTCTTCAGTGTGTTTGTGCAGTTTGGAAACTCGGAACGCGAACGGTCGGTGAGCTGCTCAAATCTGCCCAAAATAACAGAAACAGAGCTTATAATCTGCTTAAATACGGCTCAAACACTGCTCTGATGTCGCTGAGTGTATTTGGTGCTTGAGAGTGCCTGTTCTCTGCGCTTTCTGTGTGTTTTTAAAGTGATTTTGCTGTATAAAGAGCAGTTAGAGAAGTGACGGATGAATGTTCAGAGAAAGAGAAATGAAACAGCTGAAGGCTTCATGTTAGTGGGTGAAAGTTCACAGCTTTACTTGCGCAATCAAATGATTCGATGGGCCCTATCTTGCACTCAGCGCAAATGACTTTGTACACCGACGCATGTATTTTGCACCCGCGCAAAGCGGGCTTTTCCCTCCACAGACGCACGTCGGTAAACTAGGGAATGAACTTGCGCTCCCTGGGCGGTTCAGCGCAGAAAAGGAGGCGTGTTCCGGCGCAAACATTTCCTGGTGCTATTCTGCAGTTCCAGAAATCAATTGCGCCACTGACCAGAAAAACCCAGTCTAAAGTCGGTGGCGCGTTGCGCGTACATTCAGATGCTATTTTAAGCGCGCATGCTTGGCCATAATACAGAGTGTGAAGAACGCGCATACACTGTAGATGATTCTCTCATCTACGCAGATGCATTTTACTTTTTGCAAATTATAGCCTGCATTACTATAAGAAAAATATTAAAACACGAGGGAAATCATTGTTGTGTCCATGACGATTGGAAAAATAGGCATAAAGCTTACACATTTACCCCAATTATTATATGCATGTTTAACCGAAGCTAATTTGGGTGTGTTTGTCCCATCCCCAATGTCACTTCTCTTTCTTTTACGGCCCTGACGAGAACATCGATCTCCTCGGCTGTGAACCGGTTCTGAAGCGCGCCTGGTAAGTGCGCCGTTATAATAGTATTGCGCCATGGAACACGCGCACCTCGTTCCTCATGCTCTTAAAGGGAATGTGATCTGACGCTCTTATTGGTTTGTTTCCCGTTACGCCCAAACCACACCTATGAATAATGAAGCTACTTCAGACCAACCCCTTTTAGATTTGCGTCGAGCGCAAGAGGCATTTATCCCGCCGGGAAAATAGCAACAGCGCCCAAGACCCGCCCACAAAGTTACTTGCGCTTTGCGCTTTACACTTGCGTTTCAGATCGCTAAAATAGGGCCCACTGAGTCGAACGAGCAAACAGTTTTAGAGGACTGATTAAAATGTATATAGTAGCCTATAGTAAATATATATTAAATGACTAACAATAAATGTGATTTTAATAAATACATATTACAAATTAAAATAAACAAAAAAATTAAATAATATATTTAACAGTTTGCAAAAAAGAAATTAATGTAACTTCACAGATGCTAAATGATTTCCAAATAATACTTTAAAATGGTGTAGTATAAAATTTAAATTAGTATAAATTGTTTATACTGTGTAAAATATATACCGGTAGCTGCCTTTTAAGTTTTAGGATGGATGATCATATTTGGCGATCCATGGCCTATAAGACTGGAAACCCCTGATGTAGATGATGAGATGACCTTTGACCTGTAGGAAGAGCTGGTTGCCATAGTAATATGTACTTGTCCATTTCCTGAGAACGTTTATGTAGTTTGTGCACAGACAGTGTGTGTGTGTTTCTACAGCTTCAGCATGGCAGTTCGTGTGTGTCGCCGTGGTAACCGTGTGGCTCTGCACATGCTCAGTCGGAGTGTGTCCCACAGCAGTGTGTCGGTCGAGACCCTCAGTGAGCTGCACTCACACACACAAACTCCGTTTTCCCGCTCTGCCATCGGGACGTTCTTCCAGGAGCGGCCCCTGCTCACCAACCCGTTTACCCAGGATGCACTGCTGCGAGCGTACCTGCAGCGCCACCTGCCTGTGCGGGGGGTGCAGGAGGAGCTGATGCGCTTCGGGGAGCGTGTGGTGTGTGAGGTGGAGGCTCTGGGCCGCCGGTGCGAGCTCAGCCCGCCGGTGCTGCAGCGCTACGACCCCTGGGGCCGCCGGCGCGACCGCATCCTCACCTGCGACGCCTGGGCTCACCTGAGGCGCATCTCCGCGCACGAGGGCCTGGTGGCCGCCGGATACGAGCGCACCTACGGGGAGTGGAGGTCAGAGGTCACTGCATCACTGCCTACGTTTACATGCAAACTCCTGTTTCATTCGGACTGAATTCATCGTGATTGATTAATCTGAACGTAGGGTTACGCTAAACATGTGATCGGGTTGGTGTGTGTGTTTATGTCACAAGCTTCAGGAATAGATATTTTGACATGCGCACACTGCACGAATATACAGAGTTTCCCGATGTCTTCTTTATTTGTTTTAAACAGCAGACTTAATCTTTATCCACTTCTGGTCATGATCTGGAGATGATGAGCGTATGAGCCGTTGTGCCGGTGCTTATATTCATCACACCGTAAAACTGCCCTGTAAAGTGTTTACATGTTCTCTCGATCGCATTAGAAAAGGAATAAACCACTCCTTTCAATCCGATCGAAATTTAATTCGGATCAAGCTCAATCGGATCGATTTAAGGCGTTTACATGAAGGCTTTTCAGTCCGATTGAGCTGTCACTCCCATTACTGATGGATTATTTGGTTGCATATAAACGTAGCCACTGAGTATTCCTCTCATCCCACTGGCAGTTTCACTAGAGTGTGTGTGTGTGTGTGCAGTCGTGTGTATCAGATGAGTAAGATGTACCTGTTTGCTCCGTCGGCTGGACTCTACACCTGCCCGCTGGCCATGACGGACGGAGCTGCTAAAGTCATCGAGGTAAAGCACTCAATACTGTATAAACTATATAATATATAATGCACTATATGGACAAGAGTATCGGGACACCTGACCTTTACACCAACACCATCACGTTCTGAGCAAACAGACACAGTGGAACCCACTCCACGAAGCTCCCGCCGCACATGTTCTGTGCTGATGTGTCCTGACCACTACACCAACAGGGACTGTCTCATGCGATCATTTCCCTTCCCGGTCTGCGATTACTAATGTGTGAGGCCTAATTCTGTGGAAGTAGATGCAGAGAGAGTAAAGGCTGGTGTTATTTTTAGATCTGAGCAGTGCTCTGTGGTGGCGATCTCTGACACCCGCCAGGAAGAAGTTTTTCTGCCCTAGTGTGCGAACCCTTCCTCGCATAGGCACCTTCATGAGTGCTGGAGTGCCTGTTTTTCCTCGGGTTCGGCTGATGAGCAGAACCCTCCTCCTGAGTCGGGTCTTGAAGCAGGGTCCTCCAGTCCCTGGGATGAGGAACCCTTTTTTGTCGTAAGGCAGCTTCGGGAGTGCTGGAGTTTTGAGATCCTACGAAGACATTTGTTTCTGAGTGGTCGCAGCTGGTACTCAGCTGGCTCCCCTTGTTAGTTCTCCTCTCGCTCCAGAGGGCCGTCCTGCGGAGGCCTCCACTCCCTAGAGCTCCTCTTGGATAGCAGTATCGAGTGTTAGGCTCCTTTGAGCCTCCTCGGTAAACAGTCCTTAGCGTAAAGCGTAGTTAGGCCTCCTCTCGCTTTAGAGAGTCGTCTTGCTGAGGCCTCTGTTTTTAGAGCTCCTCTCAGACACTATCAGGTCGTTGGCTCTCTGCGAGCCTCCTTGATGATATTTTCTTAGAGTGTTGCTAGGCCTCCTCTCATTTGAGAGTGGTTTTCCTTCACTCGTATATAGTGTCCCCTGGTATAGTGTCCCCTGAAGTGGCAGGCAAGATATCCCTTATCCTTGGTCATATTCCCTTGGATGTATTGGTTAGAATACCTGGCCCTGAGCTCTGCCCACGGGTATGTAGCCGTTCTGGCCCTGGGGAACAGAGTCACGGCAGCCGCTGGTGTGTACCATCTAGGGCAGGGAACGGTGACTCTGGACACAGCTCTGTGGTGTCATTGACTTTGTCAGCGGTTACGGCACTCACTCCTTCAGCATGGCGGAGTGGGTATTTGTTCCCGAAAGCATCCTAGGACGCAGTGCGACTTCCCATTTGAAAGGGAACGTCTCAGTTACAAATGTAACCTTGGTTCTTTGAGAAGGGGAATGAGAAGCTGCGTCTCATTGCCATGTTTTGGGTATGCATGCCCACGTCTCCTTCAGACAAAATAAGTGACGTCATAGGCTGTCGCCGGGCAATGTTATTGTGGCGTTTAGACACGTGCTTCAGACACCGGTCACACTGTTCCCCAAAGTGGCCTTGTGCGAGTTCCCCTTCTCAGGGTACCAGGGTTACAATTGTAACCGAGACGTTTTCCAAATGTTTCATTTTCAGTTATTTTGTTATGTGCTTTTGTAATTTTTTTAAGTAATGCTATTTAGGTTTAATTTATTTTTATTCTGCTCAAGTTTATTCTGCTCAACTGTTGAACAGAGAAATAAACTAATGAAGATGGAGAATGAGACACTGATATTCTCAGCACCGTAAAAATAAAAGTCCTACTTCTGACACATCAGGCATGTCTGTGAGATGAGCTTAACCAAAGAGTGTGTGTGTGTGTGTGTGTGTGTGTGTGTGTGTGTGTGTGTGTGTGTGTGTGTGTGTAGACTTTAGGTATGCCGGCCAGAAAAGCGTTTGAGCGTCTGACCACACGTGATGACAAGAGATTCTGGACATCAGGACAGTGGATGACCGAGAGGAGAGGAGGATCTGACGTCTGTGAGACACACACACACTCACTCACACACACTCTCACACACACACACACACACACACACACACACACAAACACAAACACACTCACTCACTCACTCACTCACTCACTCACTCACTCACTCACTCACTCACACACACACACACACACACACACATGTTTGTGATACAGTCACTCATCAGTCTCTGATGTGATGCTGTTGTTGTCATAGCGAGCGGTACGGAGACGGTTGCCAAGCGACAGCAGGACGGATGGTTCAAGCTGTATGGCTTTAAATGGTTCACGTCGGCCACGGATGCTGATATGACGCTCACGCTGGCCCGTGTCACAGATGAACACGGACGCACTACACCGGTACCGACACACACACACACACACACACACACACACACACACACACACACACACACACACACACACACACACACACACACACACACGTACGTGTGACTGACATAGAGTTCAATTCATTGTTGTTTATGTGTTTGGCTCAAACGATGTCAGCAGCTTTGTCAAAAAACCTTTTTAAAAGCACCATAAAAGAGAAACAGATGAATGTTTAAGTGCAGATCGCTGCTTTATACTTTTATAGGTTTATAGTATTTGTGTTATAATAACTGTTTATCATTAATATACTGCTTATACAAATTTAAGAATGTTGATGCTCTTGTACTAACTAAATACTATATTCCCAAAAGTATTGGGACGCCACTCCAAATCATTGAATTCAAATCACTTATATGGCCACAGTTGTATAAATAAGCATGGGGTGCAGTGGTGTAAAGCGTGGGATGCAGTGGTGTAAAGCGTGGGATGCAGTGGAGTAAAGCGGGGGATGCAGTGGTGTACAGTGGTGCACCCCCCGCGTGGGATGCAGTGGTGTAATGCGTGGGGTGCAGTGGAGTAAAGCGTGGGATGCAGTGGTGTAAAGCGTGGGATGCAGTGGAGTAAAGCGTGGGATGCAGTGGTGTAAAGCGTGGGATGCAGTGGAGTAAAGCGTGGGATGCAGTGGTGTAAAGCATGGGATGCAGTGGTGTAAAGCGGGGGATGCAGTGGAGTAAAGCGGGGGATGCAGTGGTGTAAAACGGGGGATGCAGTGGAGTAAAGCATGGGATGCAGTGGAGTAAAGCGTGGGATGCAGTGGAGTAAAGCGTGGGATGCAGTGGTGTAAAGCGGGGGATGCAGTGGAGTAAAGCATGGGATGCAGTGGTGTAAAGCGGGGGATGCAGTGGAGTAAAGCGGGTGATGCAGTGGTGTAAAGCGGGGGATGCAGTGGAGTAAAGCGTGGGATGCAGTGGTGTAAAGCGTGGGATGCAGTGGTGTAAAGCGGGGATGCAGTGGTGTAAAGCGGGGGATGCAGTGGAGTAAAGCGTGGGATGCAGTGGTGTAAAGCGTGGGATGCAGTGGTGTAAAGCGTGGGGTGCAGTGGAGTAAAGCGTGGGATGCAGTGGTGTAAAGCGCGGGATGCAGTGGAGTAAAGCGTGGGATGCAGTGGTGTAAAGCGTGGGATGCAGTGGTGTAAAGCGTGGGATGCAGTGGTGTAAAGCGGGGGATGCAGTGGAGTAAAGCGTGGGATGCAGTGGAGTAAAGCGTGGGATGCAGTGGTGTAAAGCGTGGGATGCAGTGGTGTAAAGCGTGGGATGCAGTGGTGTAAAGCGTGGGATGCAGTGGTGTAAAGCGGGGGATGCAGTGGTGTAAAGCGTGGGATGCAGTGGTGTAAAGCGTGGGATGCAGTGGTTTAAAGCGGGGATGCAGTGGAGTAAAGCGTGGGATGCAGTGGTGTAAAGCGGGGGATGCAGTGGAGTAAAGCGTGGGATGCAGTTGAGTAAAGCGTGGGATGCAGTGGTGTAAAGCGTGGGATGCAGTGGTGTAAAGCGTGGGGTGCAGTGGTGTAAAGAGTGGGATGCAGTGGAGTAAAGCGGGGGATGCAGTGGAGTAAAGCGGGGGATGCAGTGGAGTACAGCGTGGGATGCAGTGGAGTACAGCGTGGGGTGCAGTGGAGTAAAGCGGGGGATGCAGTGGAGTAAAGCGTGGGATGCAGTGGAGTAAAGCGTGGGATGCAGTGGAGTAAAGCGTGGGATGCAGTGGAGTAAAGCGTGGGATGCAGTGGAGTACAGCGTGGGATGCAGTGGAGTACAGCGTGGGGTGCAGTGGAGTAAAGCGGGGGATGCAGTGGTGTAAAGCGTAGGATGCAGTGGAGTAAAGCGTGGGATGCAGTGGAGTAAAGCATGGGATGCAGTGGTGTAAAGCGTGGGATGCAGTGGAGTAAAGCATGGGATGCAGTGGAGTACAGCGTGGGATGCAGTGGAGTACAGCGTGGGATGCAGTGGTGTAAAGCGTGGGATGCAGTGGAGTAAAGCATGGGATGCAGTGGAGTACAGCGTGGGATGCAGTGGAGTACAGCGTGGGATGCAGTGGAGTACAGCGTGGGATGCAGTGGAGTAAAGCGGGGGATGCAGTGGTGTAAAGCGTGGGATGCAGTGGAGTAAAGCGTGGGATGCAGTGGAGTAAAGCATGGGATGCAGTGGTGTAAAGCGGGGGATTAGGTGGGATAAGGAACTCTTAATGTTTGAGCTTACCAAGACATTTTGGACAATTTCATGCTCCCAACTTTGTGTGAAGAGTTTGGGGATGTTTCTGTTCCAACATGACTGTCTCTCTCTGTGTGTGTGTGTGTATGTGTGTGTGTGTGTGTAGGGCAGTCGGGGTCTGTCTCTGTTCCTGGCGGAGGTGTGGGACTCTGACGGCTCATCTAACGGGATCGAGGTTCAGAGGCTGAAGGATAAACTGGGGACGCGGCAGGTGCCGACGGCGGAGCTGCTTCTGGATGGCATGAACGCGCGGCTGGTAAACCTCACTCACACATACACTCACACACACACTCACACACATACTCACTGTGGTCTCTCTTCAGCTGTCCGAGGAGGGGCGCGGCGTGGCCTCCATCGCTAACATGCTGACCATCACTCGCATCTACAACACTGTGTGTGCGGTGGCCGCCATG
Organism: Rhinichthys klamathensis goyatoka; assembly: GCF_029890125.1. Lineage (NCBI taxonomy): Eukaryota > Metazoa > Chordata > Actinopteri > Cypriniformes > Leuciscidae > Rhinichthys > Rhinichthys klamathensis. Next base: position 16,678 of record NW_026606743.1, on the reverse strand, counting down.
AGGAGGTGATTTTACCACACACTCCTCATCATCATACACACAGCAGAGACGACGTCAGTGAGTGAGTGTATGTGTGTGTGTGTGTGTGTGTGTCAGGATTGTCCATCTGAGCAGGGAATACGCATGCAAGCGTTCAGTGTTTGGGAAGCTGCTGAAGGATCATGCGCTGCATGTGCAAACACTCAGCAGAATGGAGGTAAACACACACACACACACACACTCACACACACACACACTGTTTGCTGTAGTGCCACTCATGAAGTGTGTGTGTTTGTTCAGGTGGAGACTCGCGCTGCGTTTCTGCTGACGATGGAAGTGTGTCGACTGCTGGGTCGCGAGGAGAACCAGAGCGCCAGTGAGAGAGAAACACTCCTACTGAGACTGATGACCCCTGTCGCCAAACTCTACACCGCTAAACAGGTGCTCACACACACACACTCACACACACACACACACACACACACACACACACACTCCTACTGAGACTGATGACCCCTGTCGCCAAACTCTACACCGCTAAACAGGTGCTCACACACTCTCTCACACACACACACACACACACACACACACACACACACACACTCCTACTGAGACTGATGCGCCCATTAGTGCCCATTAGTTGACTGTAGATGACTTGGCGGGGCAGGCGGTGTTCAGGCGTGCGTATGCTGTGCCCTATCCAGCGCAGATGTGTTTTGGCCACAGCTGATCCATCCAGATTGAGTCAGTGTTGCTGAGGATGACTGTATGGGGGATTCGATCTTCCCAGGACAAACTGAGGATCTTCTGTAGGCAGCGGATATGGAAGGCCTCTAGGTTGATGATGTGCTGGCGGTATGGGGTCCATGACTCTGCCCCATAAAGCAGAGTTGAGACGCACACCGCGGTGTAAACAGCGAGCTTGGTACTGACCTTCAGGTTACGGTTTTCAAAAACCCTGCTGCGTAGGCGTCCAAAAGATGATGAGGCTTTATTTATCCAAGTGTGTATTTCTGTGTCAAGGAGCAGCATGAGGACAAAGTGGAGCCGAGGTAGGTGAAGTGGTCCACTGTTTCAAGGGGAACACCGTTTATGTGAAAATGGATGAGATGGGACATGACCTCGGTTTTTTGAATGTTGACCTGTAGGCCGAAGGATTGGTACAGACTGGATATTGTGTTAAGGGCGTGCTGCATAGAGTCTGGGCTGTGAGCTAAGATGGCACAGTCATCAGCATACTGAAGCTCACAGATTTGGCGGGTCTTTGTCTTTGTGCGGGCCTGGAGCCGACGGATGTTGAAAACGCTTCCGTCAAGTCGGTATTCCACATGGACACCGTCTCCATGTCCCATGACACGGTGGAAGAGGCAGGTGATGGCAGAGAGGAGGATGTTAAAGAACACCGGACAGCCTTGCTCACCCCAACGGCTTTTCTCGGCTCTTCTCCATCAGCTGCCTCAAGACAAACACCATGTCTGTCGTGGATCTGGTCTTCCGGAAGCACAGCGTCCTAGATGTGCTCAACCAGTCTGCTGAGCATGACCTTGGCCAGGACTGTCCCTGCGATGGAGAGGAGAGATATCCCACGGCTGTTGCCTCGGTCTCCGTTCTGCTTCCGATGTTAGCATCCTTCCAGTCCTGTGGGAGGGTCCCATGTTCCCAGATGTTTTGGATCAGGAGGTGCAGAACAGAGCATTTC